>NW_026111689.1:345000-390000 GCF_024679095.1 Eriocheir sinensis
GCGAAAGTGTATTGTAGTGAGAAGAGACAGATAATAATAAGCAGTGTGTGTAAATAAGCAGAGGGGAGGACCAAGAATAGGAGGATTTACGAAGCGATATAAGGCGACACAAGTCAAAATAAGAAGACATAAGGGTGGAGGTGGTTTATATAATGATTCAATGTGTCTCCTGATGACATTTCACATCATCCACCTGCATGATGGAACAGCATTATTCGGCATATATGATATACTACAAACTTTCCCAACGTTTCCAAAATGATACCTTATCAAAATCTATGATTATTTATGTAGTGTATTTGCTGGGGGGAGAGAGAGAGAGAGAGAGAGAGAGAGAGAGAGAGAGAGAGAGAGAGAGAGAGAGAGAGAGAGAGAGAGAGAGAGAGAGAGAGAGAATGACGGTTAATGTCATATTAACGTTATGTTCACATATCTTGAACTAACCTATAATACTTATTCACTATGTATATACAACGTTTTCAACTTTTCAAGCATCAAATGCAGCGCTTATTTTCACGATGTTATAAATACCGGAGCATGACGTAAAACCATTACGTAGTGTATTCGTAGATGTAACACGATCGAATTACAGTAACGTTCAAAGAGACTATATACCAAGAGACAGTGGTATGTAGTAATTCCTCGGGCGTGCGCAAGTAGCGCCATCTATTGGGGTCCACCAAAAACGTCACTTTTCAGGGGTAGCTTTACTATTTTTGAAGTACCTGCCACAGCACCCTATCCAGCCTTTACTTGTTTTTTTCATTATTGTAAAATGATTTACTAATGGGGTAAAGAAAAATGAATTTGTTTTTATGTTTTATTAGGTATTATCTACACAATATCAAGTTGTTATTTTAGGAAAAATATGGTGTAGAAAGCATTTTATATATATATATATATATATATATATATATATATATATATATATATATATATATATATATATATATATATATATATATATATATATATATATATATATATATATATATATATATATATATATATATATATGTGTGTGTGTGTGTGTGTGTGTGTGTGTAGCAAACATATCCAGTGCTTTAAATACAAGCAAAGCATACAACATTCTATGCATGCTAGATTACTATAATGCCTTTGCAACTGTGGTAACCCGGATGTCACACTGGTCCTGTGTACCAGGGTAATGGGTTCCCTAACACCACGGGCTCAAGGCCCAATGTTACGGAGATGCGCACCGAGGCTACACGCTGCTACAGCGTATGCCCCCAACCGTACCTTTACCTTTTGCAAAAATGCTCTTAGCTGAGTAAGAATATCATACTAACTGTACAAGTGCCAGATAATGGCAAGTATTGCATACTGCTTGACAGGGCAGAGAACAAAAGCTTCTAAGCATTACAACTGAAATAAGCAATGGGAGACACTCATAGCTTGTTAACTGAACATGACCCGATTTATAACAGTTAAAACCAACAATGGTGCGTTATATACAATGAAAACTGTAAAAAAATGTTGCAAGACACATCAATATAAGAGCAAAGCATCATAAAACATGCTGAAATACATGATGGAGGACATCAAGAAGGTAACATATGAGTTGTTTTAAATGGAATGCAATAACTTGGTGGTCCTGGGAGACAGCCGAGCCTGGAGGTGAAAAAGGGATGTAGGGCACGGTATGATCTCACAAGCTCTGACCCTGGTGTCAGGGTCATGAAGATATTAAGCTCAGTAGACACAACTATGCAGCGGAGGCACATATGATAAAAGTAAATGAGACAAAATAAGGCAACTCATAGTGTAAGAAAATATCAGGAAAGTTATGCTGCAGTATGTGACACACCAAATTACAGGGCAGAGAGTGATATGTGTCATGATTTCATTATTCAGGGAGTGGCCTGTGGAAAATTACCGCGGGAGTCCCCGCCATTTTGATTGAGCGTAAGAGCGTAAGAGCGTAAGAGTACTGTTAGGCCTCTCATGGTTACATTTCTTGGAGATCTAACTAACAGCGAGGCCGTAAGGAAGGAGGTGGAGAGAGACGACACCCTGCACGGCGTACGCAAACGTTTGCAGGAAAACTGTCATTCAGCTCAACGACAACCGCGTCAGTTTTATCAAGCAGCGTGGCTTGATTTATAGGCAGATTATCTCTCCCTCGGGTGAAAAGAAATTGCAGTTAGTTGTGCCTGCGAGATACAGAGAGGCTGTTCTCAAGTTAGGTCACAGTACTACTCTAGGTGGTCATATGGGAAGAACCAAGACACTCGCTCGCGTACAAGCACATTTTTATTGGCCAGGGATTGGCCAGGAGGTAGCTAGATACGTGAGGTCGTGCGATGTGTGTCAAAAGACTATAGATAGGGGTAGGGTAAAGCCTGCACCCTTACAACCACTGCCCATCATCGATTCTCCCTTTGAAAGAGTAGCGGTAGATTTGGTGGGGCCAATGGAGCCCCGAGCCAGCGATGGCTCCCGGTATATTCTTACGCTTGTAGATTTTGCCACGCGTTGGGCGGAAGCGGTGCCGCTGAATAATATTGAAACGCAAACTGTGGCTGAAGCTCTCATGACTATATTTTGCCGAGTAGGTATACCCAGACAAATACTGAGTGATCGGGGTACTCAGTTCACCTCAGGGATGATGGAGGAAGTACTACGTCTGCTAGCGTGCAAGGGGTTACATATCACACCCTACCATCCCATGGGGAATGGACTGTGTGAACGGTTTAACGGCACACTTAAGAAAATGCTTAAACGCATGGCTACCGAACAACCCAAGGAATGGCCTAGGTACCTGGCTGGCAGAGAAGCGCCACAGAGCTCCACCAGGTTCTCCCCGTTTGAGCTAATGTATGGTAGGTCGATTAGAGGTCCGCTTCAGTTATTGAGAGAGCTGTGGGATGACAATGTATCGGACCCGGAGGTCAAGACCACATACCAGTACGTGTTGGATTTAGGTGACAGGCTGAGAGAGACCTGTAACATTGCTAAGGAGGAGTTACTCAAAGCAAAACAAGTACAGAAAAGTTACTACGACAGGAAGGCAAAGTTGCGTAAGCTCAGTGTAGGAGAACGGTGCCAAGTTTTGCTTCCCACAGCGAGCAACAAGCTGTTAGCTCAGTGGAAGGGACCTTACGAGGTTCAGGAGAAGGTTAATGACCTTAATTATATTCTCCTGGTTGATGGACACCCAAAACGGTTCCATATCAACATGTTGAAACAATACTACCGGCCAGAAGTAGCCGCAGGTTGTTTGCGAGAAAGTGAGTATGATGATGAGAAGGTGAGGTGTCTAGAGTTAGTTAAAGCTCACTATTCTCAACCTTAGACCGTAGATGTGGGAGCGGCAGTAGTAATACAAGATGATGAGGACGGCGAAGCTCCTCTCAGTAACACTTCTAGACAGACAGAGTCAGTGCATGGCGTGACGTTGGGAGGAAAGTTAACCCCAGAGGAGAGGGAACTATTGGCATCGTTGCTAGAGCGTCTGGTGGCAGATTAAGATGATCAAAATGTAGGTGGCTCGGAGACTTTATATTGACTAGTGGCAGTGAGGTGTGGGTGCAGTAAGGTGGCGGGGTACTGGATGCGTGCCTAGTACCGCCGGTATAACGAGGATCAAGCCTCTACCTGTAACCCCTGTAACTACACCTCACCCATCGTGAGTAGTGGGGGGGATTCTGGAGCTGCCCTGTAGGCCACCCAGCCTCTTGCAGTTTCCCTATGTTCTTATGTTCTTATGATCTTGGGACCTTAAGATTCAGATGAGTCGAGGAACCAAGTGACGAAAGTGTTCAGATTAGATGGGTTCAGGAGTCGCCACCCCATGGTGCGATCAGCCAAGATCACTACTCTCAGCCTCAGACCATGGTTGGAGGAGAGTTTTGCGGCATGCTTTAAATTTAAGTCGCATGGTATGGTGCATGGTGTGATAATGTAAGAAAAATTAGGCAGTTAGCCAGGAATTTATACAATAAGTTACACCATTTTTTACACCTACCTACAGCTACTCCACATACATAACACCACTTACATATTGTGAATAAATGTGGCGAAGTTCGCCAAGCTCGCTCTAAAAGGTACTGGCGCCTCGCTATGGAGTTTTCCTCTAGTTTGAGTATTAACGTAAATGTTGAGTTTTTTTTCACTCACAGGCGAACCGTCAATTACCTGAGCAGAGGTTAACTGACATACACCACAGTATGAGAGGGTGTGTGAAAAGTGTGAGAAAGTACTGTCAGGAACATGTTAATCTGTAGGTGCAGGTGTAGGGCATGTTACCAGTGTTGGCAGCGTATTCACAGTTTAAAAACTTTTCTCTGAAGACAAAAGTTTTCTTAAAGGGGGGGGGGCGAACTGTCATGATTTCATTAATCAGGGAGTGGCCTGTGGAAAATTACCGCGGGAGTTCCCGCCATTTTGATTGAGAGAGCGGGAAGAGTCAAAGATCAGGCGGGAAACAGAAGCTTTTTAAATCATATTCGTTATTACTGCCAACGCTGAGCTATGTGTGGGATGCATGACCCACTGTGACCAAGTGCATGTGTTAGGTTATTAATAAGTAACCTAACACACCTAACATAACATAACATAACATATTGAACTCAATTTGTATGCAGAGATGTGAGGAATGTTATTAAGCTGTAATATTTCCAACACATTAGTTGTGATTAAAGCAACATGGAATACAAAGAAACACAAAGAAAGAAGAAACAACAGCAGACCTGCTGGTCCTTACGAGGCTGTTTGTGACAAACTACACTAACTATCTAATCAAAGGTGGAAGATGAAGGACAGCAAAGGCGAAGGCTCCTCCCCACCACCCCATCCCTCCAGCCTAAGCTGGCAGGAAAGGAAAAAGAACCATGCAGCATGGAAAAACTGCATGGAATTTATGTAGGAAAGAGGAAATAACTACCATTACTGCTACCACTAACCAGGCGATAAAAGCGGACAAGGACACCAGTATTCGAAAGAACTTAACGTTATTACGACAATGAGTAATATCTTAGTTGCTGGTTGGATTCAAAATACTTGTCTAATCTATTCTTGAAGGTCGTAACTGTTGTACTATCAACGACATCACAGGGTAGAGAGTTCCAAACATTAACAACTCGATTGAAAAGTGTTTAGCTTCGTGCGACGAGAATCTTTTACCACTTATCTTCAAATTGTGATTTCTTCTTGTTCTATTTGATCGATCAATTGTAAAGTAATCTTCCGCATTAATAGCACTGAATCCTTTAAACATTTTAAACACTTCTATTAGATCGCCTCGCATTCTTCGTTTTGATAGACTGAATAAATTTACTTCTTTAAGCCTTTGTTCATATGATAAATTTCTCAACCAAGGAATCATCTTTGTTACTCTTCGTTGAACCCGTTCCAACTTTTCTGTCATTTCTGTAATAGGGAGACCAAAACTATACACAGTACTCTAGACGGGGTCGAACCAACGAATTATACAGTTTTAATATTACTTTTTTCCGATTTATTATTAAAGACTCGTCCGATGAAGCCAACCAATTTGTTTGCAGTTTTAACTACCTCTGAACAATGCTGACCGGGCTTTAAATCGCTTGATATAGTGATTCCAAGATCCTTTTCCTTACTTACTGCAGAAAGTTGTTGGCCATTTATTACGTACCGAACGCGATTGTTATTTTTTCCGATGTGCAACACTTTACATTTGTCAACGTTAAATTTCATTTGCCATTGATTGGCCCAACGTGCAAGTCGATCTAGATCTGATTGTAAAGCTTCTTCGTCGAGTGTCGCAGTTACTTTACTAGCAATTTTTGTGTCATCAGCAAATTTTGATACTTTGCAAGTGAACCCATCATCGATATCATTAACATAAATTAAGAAGAGCATGGGGCCAAGCACTGATCCTTGAGGTACGCCGCTTCTGACATCGAGCCAGTTAGATGTAACACCGTTTAGAACTACTATCTGTTTCCGCTCAGACAGTCATTCCGCAAGCCAATTGTGAATGTTACCCGAGATACCGTGCGCCAATAGTTTGCAGAGCAATCGTTGGTGGGGGACCTTATCAAATGCCTTTTGAAAATCCAGATATATGATATCTACTGATCTGCTTTCATCAAACACCTCAAAAATATAATGAAAAAAATCAAGTAAGTTAGTCAAACACGAACGTTTACTACGGAAGCCATGTTGCGAATCATTTATTATATTATTTTCTGCGAAGAATTTCACCATATTGTCGCGAATGATAGTCTCCATTAACTTAGAAACAATCGATGTCAGGCTAATTGGTCGATAGTTTCCTGGATTAGACTTGTCCCCCTTTTTGAAAATTGATGTGACATTTGCAAGTTTCTAATCCGACGTAACTTTTCCAGCTGTTAAAGATTTATTGAATATGATGGAGAGCGGTTTACAAATTTGATGTTTGATTTCTTTTAAGACCCTAGGGGTAATTTTGTCTGGACCAGGAGCTTTGCTTACTTTAATCTTTTCAATTGTGCGTAAAATGTCACTTTCTATGATGAGCACGCCACTTAACATCTTTTCGGTCCTTCTAACCTCCGGCGGTTGAGGTGATAAACAATTTTCGTCGGTAAATACGGATGCGAAAAAGTTATTTAGGATTGTGGCCATTTCATTTTCATCGTTCGTGTGGTTACCATTTTCATTAGCAAGCTGTCCGATACCACAAGTGAGTGACTTTTTATTATTTACATACCTAAAAAATTCTTTAGGATTAGATTTACTTGTTTCCGCTTATATTCTTCAAGATTTTTTTTGCTTCGTTTTATTAATTTCCTGGTTTCGCAGCGAATTCTGTCCAACTCTAGTTTGAGTTTGAGTTGATATGTATGAACTGTATACGCATTTTTTAAGAGATAGGCTATTTTGAATTTCGTTATTCCACCATTTGGGTTTCTTCTTAAAAGCTGAACGTCTGTTACGATAGGGTACGCATATGCTTATGGCATTGTTCAATATTGTAGTGAAGGCCCCCCAAGATTTATCAGTATCTGTTTCCGCCGAGATTTCAGTCCAGTCAGAATTATTTAGAATTGATCGGAGTCTTTCGAAATTCGCTCTCTGATAATCAGGCACCTTTTCTTTATTAGGATTTACTTTACTTTCTTTCATATTGATGCTGAATGTGATTGTTCGGTGATCGCTAGAACTAAAAATTGGACCAAAATTTACTTCGTTAACTAGATCAGCTGTCGTTGAAAAGATAAGGTCAAGTATATTATTTTCCCGAGTCGGTTTTTGAACGTGTTGATGCAAATCACTTTCTAGTAAATTTGTGTACAGGTCGAGCCCTGTATGACAGTTCAACGGTTTACCCCATCTTTTCACTGGCAAGTTAAAGTCCCCAACAATTACTGCCTCGCAACTGCTACTTGTTTCTAATAATAATTCACTTAATGCGTGGTCGATATCAAGAGTCTGCCTTGGCGGTCTGTAGATAAGTCCAGTTACTATTTTATGAGATTTATTTTTAATTTCAATGAAGACCGTGTCTACATTGGTTATATTATCTGTTTTCACGGATACTGAATGGAGAGAGTTGTGGATATAAAAGATAACGCCTCCACCCTGTCTGTTCTCTCTTTCATGACTAAAGATGGTATAACCCGGTAATCTATATTCCGCAGTGAAATCTCTATTTGAAGTGTCTATCCAAGATTCTGTGACTCCGATGATGTGATAATGATTTGTAGCTGCGAGGACTTCTAAATCTTCAAATTTGTTACGTAGGCTACGAGCGTTTACATAGCAAGCTTTAATGTGATTCGAATCGAGGGTTTTGCGGGTTGAGTGCTCCCTTACGGTGGGGCTGCTGGTGTTCTCGCCTCCGCGTTTTTTGGCTTTCGAAGAGCCACTTGGTCACAGAGTAGCCTCCCGAAACGGGCTGCTCCAACAGGGTTTAAGTGGATGCCATCAGGAAGGAACAAGTCTGAATCTTAGTATAAATTGTTCCACAAATTAGCGAACTGGACGTTTTCTTGTGAGCAAAGGGACTGAAGTCTGTTGTTTGTGCTGAAGGCCTTACTGTAAAAGCTAATTTCGACACCGACCCTCGGGAGGATTCCTGAGATTATGATGTTACTGGCATCCGTTTTACGTTTATACTGCTTGATCATGCCGCAGTATTTCTCAAGCAGTTCCTCAGAACGGGTTGTCTTTACGTCATTCGTCCCCGCGTGAATGACAAAGAGGGTGTTTCGGTCGACATTTCTCGTGACATCATCGCACGCTGCGGTGATATCGTCCAGTCTGGCACCTGAATAGCAGTAACGTTTTCTGCGGCCGTTTGATGAACGACCACATAACTCAACCAGCTGGCCACGCACCATGGAGTCCCCAACTAGGCGAGTCTCGAAGTCATCCTCCATGGTGTCTGCCAGCACCTGGAACCTATTGAAGGTAGTGGGGGTCAGTAAATCCTTGGTTGCCTGCTTCGGTTTGGCTCCATTTCTTACAGGTTGGAACCCGACATCCTGTGAAGCAGGAAGAGAAGCGTTAAGTGGGGTAGGCTGGAAGTTGTCCTGTGAGGCAGGCTGGGAGTTAGCCTGTGAAGCAGGCTGGGGGTTAGACTGTGAGGCAGGCTGGGGGTCAGCCTGTGAGGCAGGCTGGCGGTTGTCCTGTGAGTCAGGCGGGGGGTTAGCCTGTGAGGCAGGCTGGGGGTTAGCCTGTGAAGCTGGCTGGGGGTTAGCCTGTGAGGCAGGCTGGGGGTTAGCCTGTGAGGCAGGCTGGGGGTCGGCCCGTGAGGCAGGCTGGCGGTTGTCCTGTGAGGCAGGCGGGGGGTTAGCCTGTGAGGCAGGCTGGGGGTTAGCCTGTGAGGCAGGCTGGGGGTTGGCCTGTGAGGCAGGCTGGGGGTTAGCCTGTGAGGAAGGCTGGGAGTCAACCTGTGAGGCAGGTAACATGTCCTCCCGTGAAGCAGGAGGGTCGTCTGGAGAGGGCACAGTCTCGGTGGAGGGCCTCTCCACCATCGATGGTGGAGTCACTGCCACATTACTTAAAACAAATTCCTGAAGGGCTACGAATTTCTTTTCAAGATCATTATGCTTGACTTTCCATTCAGTCACAGCCTTCTGAAGATGTAATCTTTGAACGCAGAGGCGGCAAGTTTTACTCAGCCGGAAGGAATGAGCTGCAAATCGTCCGGGACAGACGTCACACTTAAGGTTCGAAGGCATTGTTAGAAATTTAAGCGAGTTAACAGTTTGGGCAAATATTAAAAGCGCTTTCGAAATAACTTAAATTGTGACCATAAATTGAATTGTATAAAAATTGTGCATGGAAATTAGATACTGCTGTTAGATGCCTCCAACACTGGGAGTTCGCTCCCACAGGGTCTTGAAAACGCCTCAAAGACCAATCGCTTGTCCTGAGCCTCGGTCACGAGAGAGACTTTCACAACCCGGCGCTTTTCAGCTATTGTCCTCGAAGTTTTGTCCCATAGAACGGGGCCGGCGTAGTCACTCAGAGCAGAGCTGGCAAGGAGGAGAGGAACCAGCAATTCGTTCCCACTTTCCGAAACGTCTAACCCAACTCTACGAGCCTTTCGAGGCCTCGCCAGTGGCACCTGTCACCAGGTGTTCTCCACCAACTCTAGAGAGTATTAGTCGCCCTTCCTGAGAGACCAAAAACCTGAAATATTCCTTGAGTATAAGAATAACCCTCAGAAACTCCACCTAGAAGCCGGGAGGTACAACCTCAAATGGCCCACGGAAGACATCTCTTTCAGGAGAAAACAAGAACCAGCTGTTATGCAGACTAGGGATGGGAGTACCGTCGATAGAGGGGAGGGACGGGGAGCTCACACCGACAACTGGTTCCCAGGGAGGCTTTTTAGTGTAGAGGTCGCCACACTCCTCTACACCGCAGGCCTAAATAATTAGGCACGGTCCAGCTGACTAGGACCCTGGAACTCCAGCCATTGTCTCATAAAGAGATCCTCTGCCTGCAGTCCAATCCACCACTGCTGCTGCCCAGAGGCTTCACCGTGACCCTAGCACGGGAGACAGATCAGGTATTACACCTTGTCCAAGGGTGACCTGAGACTATGCAAGGCAGGGACGGCTAGTTCCCTGAGGTGAAAACACTTCACCCGCATACCCGGAATAGTAAATAAAGAGGATAAATTATCACTGAGAACAAGAGGTTCCTTACTATATTTTGGTGAGCTTGATGGCCGAGTCGAGTTTTCTCCAATCCCATCAAGTTCACACCCTGTTGAGAGGCAATTTCTTAATCAAAGTGAAAAATGGATGCAAATGGTCACTAAAATTAGTTATTATACTTGGTGTCACAAATTCAGGCAAAGAATTTAGGGAAGGACTCCCGGACTTGGCGTCACTGATGAGGTAAATGATCTCGTGCACTCATTAGGCTACAATATATACATTGTTATAATGTGTATTATTGTCTTGTTACTATATATTACCTACTGATAATGGAAATACATGTCAGGATTAATCGTCAAATACAAGGAAAAAAGAATCATGTATGGAAGTTGTGAACTTTTAAGTTCATGTAACAAACAAGGTTTGTTATACACAAAAAGGTTGGATACTTCAAATGTAAAAGATTTTTGGATATAACATCACCCCCTTCCTCCATATTGGTTCTTTAAAGCAAGTGTTGACTACAGCTGATTATTATTTGCGGCAGGTTTAATGACACTTTTTTTTTAGTGCAAAGCATCTGGAAATCAATGATCATTATAAGGAATACTTCTCATGAGTAGCTACTAAAACTTGACAACCTAGAAGGATGCACCATCAGACTGTAAAGGATAGATATATTATAAGACATAGCTACATTGGTGGATCCAAGGAGGGGCCCAGGGGGCCCGGGACCCCCCATGATGCTGAGTGATACAGGAAAACTAGCTCAAAAGCGCGCTGCGGCTAAAACAATGCTTTTTCTCAGAGGGGTCAGGCGTCTCATTCGGATCCGAAGAGGAACACTGGCCGCCCAGGAATGCTTTGGCACAAAGTCCAGGACGTTATACCCATTGATTTAGGTCAGTCCACCAGTTTTTCAAGACCTGGACTGTCGAGAATGGCTAATGCTCCTTCCACCCGCAAAAAGTCTGACGTCCCCCCCCCAAAAAAAAATTATTCCCTGGATCTGCACCCAAAGACATACCGTAACATGGTTCAGTGATCATGGACAAAACAAAAAATTTTAAGACAATCAATATCCAATCATTTCAGGATACACAAATCAGCATCCATATGAAGGAATTCTACAACTTAAAAGTGATGTTGTGCAGGGCATGTGTTAAGTGACTTGCACAGTCTATTTTGTGAAGTCATAATTAGATTAATAACACAATATTCAACAAACACTAGATGAAGTATTCATACCGAAATAAGTACATGGAGCTGGTGCAGTGCAATGCGGAGCACACTCCTGCAGCTCAGCCACGTACCTCAGGGGGTGGCTAAATGTCTTCATTCAGCTTCACCCTTGGCCTCTTTCTTGGACTCTCCCCTTCAGCTGCCACATTCTCTTGGATGATATCGGACGTGTTCGGATCTGTTGGGATGTGGTTGTGTTAGATGTGGAATAACATACGACAGTGGAACATGGAAGGAAAGAGTATGTCCACACGGTAAAATACAGAGATGAGGATTGCACTGCATTAGTTGAGTGATTACAAGATGTAAAATGAAATTCTTTGGATACTGAAAGGATGTACGGGGACAACTGGGTGAGAAGGGAGAGAGATGCAGATTTTGATGTTATATAGCACGTTACACCAATGAAGACTTAGGACATACATATTCAGAAAGACCACAATTTTGGCTGCTAGACGGAAAAGCACTAGATGTCAAAGTGTCAGGACATTGAAGGAAGTAATAATAAGAAAAGCAATAATAATTAATGAGTATAAATATATTTCTGATATTTTTGTTTATCTTAATACTAGTATTGGAATTCTCAAACACTAAGAATATAATAAATAAATATTCATAAATTAATGAAAATAAATACATTAACTGTACTAATACTACCACTAACAATATTAACAGCACTGCACCTAATAGACTGAGCAATAAACTGAGTCTGAAATATAACCATAATTGAACTGTCTCTGTCTGTGTGTTATGTGAAGCTTGCTCCATGCACCGTGATTGGAATGGCATAGATGCATGCAGGTTGCTGAGATATTTACAGTCACCAGCCACTTGTAGATATGGCACCAAAATGTGTTGGAAGCATTGGCGGCCAACTTTTTTTTATTTAATTATTATTTTCTTTAAACAAAGGAACCGTTCAAGGGCAACAAAGCGTACTAGAAAAAAATGCCCTGCTACTCACCACTCCCAAACAGACAAAAGTAGAGTCTTGATACACTCTTCTTGAAGGTCAAGTTATAGGCAGGAGGAAATGCAGACGAAGGAAGGTTGTTCCAGAGTTTATCAGTGTAAGGGATGAAAGAGTGAAGAGGCTGGTTAACTTTTGCATAAGATGTTTGGACAGTATAGGGATGAGCTAGATCAGGATAGAACACGCAGGAATTGACTTAAATTAGAAAAGTATAGATTTAGGAGGGAAATGGGCAGGCATTGGTTTAGTAATAGGCATAGCTGGGCGTTATCGCGATAAGTTATCGCGATAATTTATCGCTGATAACAAAATCGGGTTATCGGCCATCCGCTACTTATTTAAATATATATCGGTATCTTCGTTACTTTTGTAACCAAACTAGCGATAATCGCTACTTTTTTCCGCCTCTCCGAAAAAAAAACGTTGTCTCCTTACTGCGCATGCGTGGCCCGATGTTGTATGAAAAAACTTCGGGGTATGAAATGTCTTCGGTGATGAGATTTCATACTTAGATCATGAAAATTAAAACATTAGGTTATTTTTTTATGCTACTCAAAAATCAATATATCATAGAGGAAAATCAATTAACTTTGCCCCAAAAATGATTATCCACTGCTTCAAATTTGATATTCCATATTCGTTTGTGACCATGTCATGATACTGAAGGCACCCGGTGTTGTGTTATTTGGTGTCCCATCGTCAAAAGCTGGCGTTTTTGTTTATATAAACACTGGTCTCTCGTGAACTGCACATGCTCAGACCATTAAGTGTAGATCTGTACAGTCTCACAATGCTTTTTTAACACATTAAGAGTTGCTGGAAAGCTGAATCAAACATACAGTACCACCACCTCTGTACCTCTGTACATATAAATACAACTCGTACAGAGTGTCGTTCTAGAAACAGCGAGGATGGTGGTAGTGGTATTATATGTCTGATTCAGCCTTCCAGCAACTCTTAATTACGGTTTAAAAGCTTTGTGAGACTGTACAGGTCTACGCTTGCTGGTCTAAGCATGCACCGTTCACGAGAGACCAGTGTTTGTAAACAATTTTTGACGGTGGGGACGCCAAATAACATAACACCGGTTCAGGCATTTCTAGTATTACCGTCCAGAGGTACGTGTCAACGTGTGGTTTTAAGGTTTTGTAAGTTTCCTAAAATACAGGTAATGAAAAATTGAATTCATCAATGTTGTTCTATCTGAAATATCAATATAGTATCGTTTTCGCCTATCGGACTTATCGCTAGCTAGTATCGGAATTGTGGATTTATATCGGGTATCGGTTATCGGTTCTCGCCTATATTTGTGTCTCTAGTTAACGAATATCGGTTATCGCCGTTAAGGTTTTTCATTATCAGTTATCGGTTATCGGGAATAAGGTTTTATGTTATCGTGCCCAGTTATGGTAATAGGGTGGTGGGGGAATGGAGTAGACTCACCAATGACATAGTGAGTGCAGGGATGATAGCTTGTTTTAAGAGTAGACTGGATAGCTACGTGGACGAGGCTGACAGGTGGTAGTTGGGGGAATCTGGAGCTGCCGTGTGTAGGCCATTCAGCCTCTTGCAGTCTCCCCATGTTCATGTGTTTAAATCAAGTGCAGCGGCCAGCGGGGCCGCGGGAGGAGGGGAGGCATGCAGTTAGCAAGTTCAGAACAGCAGTCAGCGTGAAAATGATTAGAATTTCCACATTATCATTATTTATATATATCACTTACCCCCGTCTGCCATCTTCCCGGAATAAATGTAGCTTCACACCAGGCTGTGTCCTCTTCATCACCACAGAGGGACATGATTTGAGGCTCCGGCTGCTAAACGTGGCGGCCGCGTCGGTGTTATGAGATCTGAACGAGGCAGCATTGCAATCAGAGCAGAGAAAGATATTGCTGCGAATAGCGGTATAATAACCAGTATAAGTTAGACCGAGATAATTATATCCACCCACTCTTTTCCCCTACAAACCAATGGTTCAATATAAATCATTACTGATGGAAGTCAGCGTGCGTGCTAAAACAATGAGTTGGAAAGAAAAACAAGATCACCTTGTTTTTAAAGAACGGCAGTAGGGCTACAACCTTGGTTCATTCCAGTATGTATACAGAAAGGTTAAACACATAAAACACATCTAACCACTGGTAGCCTCCCACAAATGCAGATAAAGTAATACAATTGCGGTACAATAATATAACAATAATAGCATTACTCATGACATGCAGTCAGGCTATATCTACCTGGTAAATATATATATATATATATATATATATATATATATATATATATATATATATATATATATATATATATATATATATATATATATATATATATATATATCCTACTGTTCATTTTAATATTTATCTCCCTATATTTTTTTTATTTAAAATGGGAAATAACCAGACCGAAGAAAAAAAAGTAGCAACATTTGCTGCTTGATCCCATGTAGCAACACTGCTGATTGGTACTGGGGGTTGGTGTCTGGAGGGGGGGAGGAGCCTGGATGTAAACAACGCTGCTCCTGCGCCATCTGTTGCAAAGGACAACACCACGGTCTCCCATAGAGGCCCCCTCTCCTGTTCTATAGTCTCCTTGGTAACGTTTTAGTTACGTTTAGGAAACGTATTGTAGTGACGCAACCAAACACCACCTAAATACGACATAGGTATTTTAGGAGGGGACGTATGACACGTATATACGTAGTACGTATATGCTACGAACTTTCCATACGTTACCAAAACGTAACATTTACGTGGTGTGTTTGCCACACAAGTCACCATTTTGATAACTGCAGTAAAGAATGAGTTGAGTGAAAGTCATAGTGTTAACCACATTGAAATCTTTGGGCGACTGACAAATACTCTTGTCTTCGTTTTATTTAAGGATATAAAACAGAAAACCACCAATTTTAATGGGTAACCAAAAGAAATATATCAATCGAAACTAATTTTCGTGTTTTATTTTTGCGATGACTAACATTTACTCTTTCCCAATCTACTGAAAAGTACTTTGCAAGAAAATACATATCATACACGTTATATAAAGGATGTAAGTCAAATAACGCGAAAAAGTGTTGTTTTGTGCGAAATATGGAGACAGGTAACGAATGTTTTTTTCTCCATAAATGAATACAATGCTAGTAGTAGGGCATTGAAAAACTCAATAAATTAATAACTTCGTAATGAATTGTTTTACCACGTGCTACTGCCACTCAGCGAGCGTTGATGCCGATTTTTTTATATATATGCCTCGGCCCGAGGGACTCTTAAGATGGCTGCTGCGGGCTTCAGGATTTACACGGAGTTAACCATTCCAGTTATAATACAGATCAGTGTTCATTATTCATCGACGCTAACACAAATGATGACTTTCAAGGAAAAGTGAAGAAACTTGGATAGATATTCTGTTTCTTATTTATTGACTCTCCTTTAAGTATTCGACAGCATTGAAAGAACTGTTTCTTCCCGTTTATTAATTCTTTTACCACCTAAAACACCACCACCACCACCACCAACAACAACAACAACAATGGCTATATACAGCAATCAAGCAATCAAGCACCAGTTTCTTTAGCGTCGTTCAAGTTTTCTTCATTGGTCGAGTCACCCCTAAAGCCGCGAAACTCCCTAAGATTGGAAACTTCTTCGCCGTGGTTCCCCTTCTGCCTTAGCGATTCAAGGCCAGACAGTCACTCGGACCCCAAATTGAGTTCTAGGTGTTGAGGGGAAAGTACGAAGAAAAAAAAGAAAATAACGTGAGAAACTAAAATAGAACAATAAAAAAAAAAATACACTCCCAATCAAACCTAATGAAACCTTACCAAGCCTAATCACAAATAATTACAGAACGTCTCGAGGAATTAGTAGAAAAAAAGAAGAAAATCCCGTAAGAAATTAGTGTGGCAGGATTCAAATGCTTTCCTACCCTAACCAAGCCGTGTGTGACCAAATCTAACCACGTATAACCAAGCCTAACCAAAACAAATTACAGATCATCTCGAGGGAAAACTAGAAAAAAAGGGGAAAAAAACGACGTAAGAACCTTAAAGTGGCAGGTTCAAAATGCTCTTTCACTCTAAATGAATCGAGGGTATCCAAGCCGATCTAAGTCTAACCAAGCCAAAGGAAAACTTATCGCAGTGTGTCTTTGGGGTAAAAAGTCAGAAAAAGGGAGAATGCGGCGTAAGAAATTGAAGCAAATAATAAATAAATAAATTAATAAATAAATATATAAAAGATATTGAAAAAGAATCTCAAATCAAGTGTAATCAAATTATTCAGATATAACCAAGCCGAATCACGTCACTTAAAAAAAAAACGTAACCGAACCAAAGTAGATGAAAGGAAACCGAAGTTAAAAACCCAACTGAACCTTACGTCGATCCACTGCATCCAATCAAACGTGTCCTTACGTTGCCTAACCCAGCCTGAGCCAACCCAGCGAACAACACAGATGGCCCACCCACGCCTTACCCAACCTAGCTGAACGTGGCCAAATATTTACCAAGTGGAATCAAACAGGTAAATAACGTAAGATATTTGAGACTGGAAAAATTTAACAAACAAACAAACCTAACAGCATGACCTTCAGGTAAAAATGGATACAAAATTAAGTTTGTCAAGGTGTTTAAAAGCATTAATTTGCAGGTATACCGTTTTAGATTCCTTATTAGTGGTAATATACGTAGTGAACAAAGAGGTGAGTTAGGTCAGAACTAGAAACGCTTCCCAGTTGCGGTAATACCGGTTTAAATTCCTTAACTGCAGAAACATAGTGAATTAAATATATGTTGCATTAGAACTAAGTCCACTTCCCAGTTGTAAGCATAAAGTTTTAGGCAAGGCATACCCGAAAGTGAGTAGCATTAGACCTCGAACCTCGAAATGTAGACCAGATAGTGCTGAGGACTAAACCTGTGCCTTCTGAGTCGAGGTCAAGGAGGCTACTAACTGATGAGCCGATACCGATGATCTAAAAGGTCACCGTGCCATGGACCTTTTCTGCGGCACTGTACCTGAGCCGATACCGATGATCTAAAAGGTCACCGTGCCATGGACCTTTTCTGCGGCACTGTACCTGAGCCGATACCAATGATCTAAAAGGTCACCGTGCCATGGACCTTTTCTGCGGCACTGTACCTGAGCCGATACCAATGATCTAAAAGGTCACCGTGCCATGGGCCTTTTCTGCGGCACTGTACCTGAGCTGATACCGATGATCTACAAGGTCACCGTGCCATGGGCTTTTTCTGCGGCATTGTACCTGAACCGATACCGATGAGCTAAAAGGTCATCGTGCCATGGGCCTTTTCTGCGTCACTGTACCTGACACCACCGCCCAAAAATGTGGAAATTAAGAAAATGTGACCCCGCCCGCACTCGGGCTAGCTGGAAACCATTTTAATTAACCCACAATGGTTATATACAGTACATAAACTACAATAACGCAGTGAAAAATCTCGGAATGCTACACTAACATGTTATTGCAATGTCTCTGATAAACTAAAACCTTTTGGCATTTGTGTCACCCCGTTCTATATTCCTTAACAGCCGGATTATAGTGAATAAAAAAAGTGAGTTTCATTGATACTAGAACCTCTTCACAGTTGCATCCATTCCTTGTTCGTTAATAGCCGGAACATCGCCAATCAAAGAAGTGAGTTTCATTGCCACAAGGACCTCTTCATAGCTGCAGCCATTCCGCGTTGGAAGAATCTTTACCGCAGTTAATATATGTAGCAGAGGAGCGAGTCAGGCTGGAACCTCTTCCCCGGGGCTAACCGACTCTCCGCCGCGTCCATTAGTGCTCGAAAAACCGGGTGAAAAAGATAATGGCCACACCGCCACCACCTCCATTATACAAATTTAATTAGCGTCACCGCCACCATTTGGAAGTAATTAGAGCAGTCTGTCTCCTCGCTAATACCAAACCTTCATCTTGTTAAAGGACGAAATGTGTTGATAGGGAAAACAGATACGCGTGCCATGATGAAGGTTTAAATTGAGTCATTTGACGCTTAAAAAAAAGTAATTTCACGCTAATTTCGGAGGGAGAGATTTGCCCTGACCCCTGAATGTGTAAACCAACTCTTTGTTTTTCTCTTCTGCGTTCGTGTGTGTCTGTGTGTGTGTGTATGTATGTATGTCTGCATGTATGTATGTTTGTTAGTGAAAATCGTGGTCGTGGTGGTCGTGGTTGCTAGTCGTGTACTTGTTATTATTACTCTTGTTATTGTTTTTGTCGTGGGTGTTTTTGCTGTTACTGTTGTTCTTATTCTCAACATCATGGTAAAGGTTCATTGCACGAGGAATTTCATAATATCGTAGAAGAAAAAAAAAGAAATGAAATCCAAAGGAAAAGGAAACAGAGAAAGGAAAAAAAAACGAATGTGAGACGAAAATAACCGTCGATAAAGAAAAGAAGGAAAAAAAGTGATCATGTAAGGGAAGAGAGAGAGAGAGAGAGAGAGAGAGAGAGAGAGAGAGAGAGAGAGAGAGAGAGAGAGAGAGAGAGAGAGAGAGAGAGAGAGAGAGAGGAGGAGTCATCCCATGCGATATAAAAGTGGAGACTACATTCGTTCAGCCAAGTGAGGTATTTTATTTTGTGAGCAATTATTAGGAAAGTTGCTCCATATATCATTTCTTCATCACACCTACATTCTCTTATTTCCTTCAGCATAACAAAAGTAAGTTATTTTTGGCGAGCAGTGAGTGGGGACCTACACTGACTATCTCTTTCTTCTTGCCTATCTTCGCTTCTAATCTGCAATACTGTAAAGATATATATTTTTGGTAACAGAGGCAACGCAACACAGAATCTCTCCTCCTCTTCACGCCTCTTCGCTTCTTCTGTTCAATGCGTCAAGGGAGCTATTGTTGGTGACGAGTGGGAGCTGTGCACATACTATCTCCTCCCCCTCATGCCTCTGCTCACTCTTCTTCCGTATAGTAAAGACAGTTATTTTTCTTGAGAACAGTCAGTGAGTGGTACACAAAATCTTTCCTCCTCTTCGCGCCTCTTCGCTTCTTCTGTTCAATGCGTCAAGGGAGTTATTTTTGGTGACCAGTGGGAACGATACACAAAATATCCCGTTCCATTTATATCTCTGGGCACGTATTCTCAGATGATCTCGGCTCTCACAACATATTTCCCAGTAAGGTCACGCGGGAGATTACTCGGATTTTCCTCATCAGTGTTTTTGTACATGCATGGTGCAGAAGTCTTGCCAAACTATCACTAGGCTCACAAAACTACCCATGGAAATACCCACATGCTTCTTCAATACTAGTGAACGCCCAGTACCCTTCCAACAGTCTGCCCTACTTAACCAGTCAGCTCTCGCTCATTACGGGTCCCTCCACGCATAGTGAGGTCACTGGGAGGCGTGATTTGGCGTTCCTCGGAAAGGGATCACTTGCTCCTTCTTCTCCTCTACTATTCTCTCTCTACTATTCCTCTCCAGGGATTGTTTACAATACTGTGGGTGGTTGCAGTGCAGTGTAAAGACTGCATGATGTGACCACACTGTGAATCCTCTCTGTACACGACCATCAGTACTCGATGAACACTACAGACTGAAATGACTTCACACTCGCCCTTCATTGAAAGCGCTCTAGCTGCCTCTAATGAAAAGTGCAAATTGAGCGCTGAAGTGTTGTTGGCCAGTTTGAAGTACAGGTTCCGTGCGTGATTACCAGTTTGGGGACAGAGAATGGCCAGTTTGAAGTACAGGTTCCGTGCGTGATTACCAGTTTGGGGACAGAGAATGGCCAGTTTGAAGTACAGGTTCCGTGCGTGATTACCAGTTTGGGGACAGAGAATGGCCAGTTTGAAGTACAGGTTCCGTGCGTGATTACCAGTTTGGGGACAGAGAAAAGAAGAAAAGTGCAGAAAGGAAGATGAAAAAATAAAGGATGAAAGGAAGCAGCAGCTGAAGGAAGGCAAGGCGCAGGAGGAGGAGAAAGGAGAAAAAAGAACGAAAGAGAGAAAAAAGTGAAAAGGAAGGAGATATAGTCTAGCAGCAGTCTCCCAAAAAGCGCCCTATTTAAGCAACAACCCAAACCCAAGGTACAACATTTGTCCTCATGCATAAAATCGTTCACTGGTATGTCTGGCAATAGAAAATCCATGATGACGTTGCAGGAAACTGGTGCGAGTTGAAAAATCGACGTTTTTGTAAACATACCCCACCCAAAACATGCAATTTTCATGTATGGCTCTGAATTATTATGCAAATGACTAAAATGTCTCCAAAATGGTTTTACTTTATGAAGTTGAGGCCAATAAATAAAACTATATCTTTTAGCATTAAATCAATTCCTAAATAAGTTATTTATCAATAAAATGTAAAATTATGGTTAAAATTGACTCTCGTTTGAAATTGACAAGTCACACAAATGCCTCTCAATAAATAATGCTTCAAGAGTTTGCTTTCAAACAAGTTTTAGAATTTGCCCAGACATCCCCTTCATGCTGCCAGATCATTGGTAGTAAGAGGTATTGCTTCTGAATCCTTACAGATCACTTGATGCTGTAGTGACCCTCTAAGTCTCTCCATTTTCTATTGCTCATCCCGTTCTCTCCATCTTCCATTTCTTCAGTCTACCCTTAACTCATCACGCTCTCTTTCTTTTCTCTCACTTTCAACACACACTATTCCATTTCATCTATTACACATATTCATCACACATTAATTTCTTTTCTTATGAGTCACTACATATTATAAATGTATATAATCATTCCTATTATTATAAGCGACATTATGTGCAACTAACATCACCAAAGAGCTAATATTATAAACGCTACTGTATATCAACCATTATAAATATTCATTCATAATATTCAAATACATGTATAGCCTCAAAATAAATGTCTTCCTCAATGGAGTCATCACTGGTTATTAGTTGAGTCTTTTAACCTACAAGGCGGCTTTAACGGACCCAAACGGCGTTGTACCAGCTACAACGTATGCTGCCTCGAAAACACACAAACAGAAATGTTTGGTTTTCGCTGTAGCAACCTAGGCTGCCGCTACAATTGGTGACCTCGGACCTGAGTTACGAGGTACACCTCGGTTATTCTGCTGTCGCTGCTGGCCATGCTTCGTCCGTTCCGTCGCGGCCCTGCTACCGCCCCGGAGGATCCACCGGCCCGCAGCAGGTCGCGCTCCGCCTCCGGCCCTTCCAACGTGACCCGAGGCTTCCTGCCGCCGGCCAGTTCCTGCCCTCACCCGCGCCATCTCGCCTCGGCCCATCCCAAGGACTCAGCCAGCAGCCCAGGGGCCCCCCACGTAGGCAAGTCGCCTTATCGCACCCGTACCGCCACCCCCGTAGTGTCGCCTTGCCTGTACTCGCCATCACTACCTCAGCCCAGCCCAGCCAGCCATTCCGACGCCCGCCCCTACGACTCCCTCACCCCACCGTTCGCCCGTGGCCGTACCGCCCCCACCAGCCCGTAGCCACCCGCTCCTACGGGTAACTCACCTCCCGCGCATCAGCCTCTACCTGCTCCACGGACATCGAGTACAGCGTCACCCCTACACCCAGCAGTGCTCAGTGACGTGCCATGTGCATGCATGTGCAGTGACGCCCGACAACAACACTAGTGCCGTTTCCCATCACTCTGTTTCAAACAGCGAGCGAGTGCGTGAATGTGCAGTGACACCCATGGCATGTAACAAGCCATAAGTGAGTGAGTGTGTGTAGTGACGCCCCTCCGGCAGTGCTCCCCGTCGGTAGTCAGTGCTTCACCGGAAGCACGCGCTTAGTGCTGTGCTCCGTTACACCTCCGGGATGCCTGACGCGACTCTCTGCCTCCAGCCGCCGCGGCCCTGGCTACACTGCCAGCGCCTCTACACGCGGTCATGGCCTCCACAACCGACACCGACCCTGCCTAACGTGCCCTCCACGATGTCTGACGACGACGCTGCGCAGGGCGTGGCCAGCTTCCATGCCCCCACCGTCACCAGCGACAGTCTGACCCACCAGCTCACGGCTCTTATCACTAAGCTACGAACAGAGGTCAACACGCTCAGGGAGGACATCAGGAGCCAACGCAGCCACTCCTCGTCACCAAACAGCCACACCTCGTCGCCACACCACCACTCCTCGTCACCGCATCACCACTCCTCGTCACCCCGCCGCCACTCCACCTCCAGTAGTAGCCCCTCACATAGCTCCGCCGTCTGCTACTACCACAGGAGGTTCGGCAAGGATGCCAGGCAGTGCACATCTCCCTTCGGCTTCCAGGGTTCGTCACAACAGCCCGAGCGTGGACTAACAACTCACAGCGTCCGCCAACACACCTCGAAGCTGTTCCACATCTTCGATCCACTCTCCCGCACCAACTTCCTCATCGACACTGGAGCCGAACTCAGCGTCCTCCCCGCCACACCAAGCCAGAGGTCCTTACCAACCATCGCTCGCCTCTACGCTGCTAACGGCACGGGGAGCCCTGTCTTCAAGAAACAGACGCTCCAGCTCAACCTCAACCTTCGCAGGTCGTTCGAGTGGACCTTCTACGTGGCAACAGTTTCACAACCTATCCTGGGCGCCGATTTCCTGTCTCACTACAATCTCTGATCGACCTCAAAGTCGCAAGCTCCTGGATCCCTTAACATCCGTCTCCACCAGAACGAGAGCAGCAGCAGGCGAAAGCACCCACATATCCACCATCAGCGCAGGCAACCGGTTCGCGTCTCCTCAAGTCCTTCCCGACGCTGACGCAGCCCCACAGCGAACAAGCCTGTGAAGCACCACGTCACACCACATCGAGACGACCGGACCGCAACATACGCCAAGGCTCGCCGCTTAGCTCCAGAACGCTACCAACAAGCCAAGGCCGAATTCGAGTCGCTGATGCGCCAAGGAGTTATCCGCCCAGATCAAGCAACTGGTCGTCTGCCCTCCACGTCGTGCCCAAGAAGAACGGTGACATACGACCATGCGGTGACTACCGAGCCCTCAACTTGCGGACCGTTATGGATCGTGATTCGGTGCCGAATATTCAAGAATTCTCCTCACAGCTTGCTGGCTCCTCCATCTTCTCCAGGATCGACCTCATCAAAGCCTTCCACCAGATTCCAGTCAACCCAGCGGACATCCCGAAGACAGCCATTATTACACCTTTCGGCTTCTACGAGTACATCCGGATGCCCTTTGGCCTCAAGAACTCCGCCCAAACCTTCCAGAGGTTCATGGATGAAGTGCTGCGAGAACTGCCATTCTGCTTCACCCACATCGACGACGTCCTCATCGCCTGTCCTGACGCTGACACACACCGCCACCATCTGGAGCAGGTTTCACCCCTCTTCAGGACTATGGCATCCAGATCAGCGTCGACAAGTCAGAGTTCGGTGCTACCTCCGAAGATTTCCTTGGCCACACCGTCTCTCCTTCAGGCATCACTCCTATCTCTTCCCGATGTGACGCCATTCGACAATTCTCAAAGGCGACAACTCAGCACCAGCTCAAGCAGTTCGTAGGGATGATAAACTGCTACAACCGCTTCATTCCACGCTGTGCACTCATCTTTCAACCACTCTACTCCATGATCAAGCCCTGCAAGAGAGGCCAGTCCGTCACATTCGCCTGGACTCCCGAAGCTGACGACGCCTTCCTCAAAGCCAAGAAGGCACTTAAGGCAGTTACCACACTCAGATTCCCTACTCCAGACGCCATGACTTCAATTTCAACGAATGCCTCAGACACCGGCGTTGGTGGAGTCTTGCAGCAGCACGTAAACGGAGCCTGGAGACCCATTGCATTCTTCTCACAGAAACTCAACAACGCCGAGAAGAAGTACAGCGCCTTCGACAGAGAACTTCTCGCCATCTACAAGGCTGTCAAGCGCTTCAGATACTTCATCGAAGGCCGGGAATTTCCATATACACCGACCACAAGCCTCTTGCCACAACCTTCATCAACAACAAGTCCACCTACTCTCCCAGGCAGCTGCGCGCATCGACTTCATCTCTCAGTTCACGACAGACATCCAGTACGTCAAAGGCGAGGACAACATCCCCGCCGACGCTCTTCCCCCCTAACATCTCTGCAACATCCTCCTCCCTCATCGATTATGCCGCCATTGCTGCAGACCAAGTCGACGACGCCGAGCTGCAGCAATTGAAGATAACCCCTTTGTCGATGAGGCGAGTCGAGTTCCCAGGACCAACGTGCACCTGTACGCTGACGCATCTACCGCCACCATCCGGCCCTCTGCCGGAATAGCCTGGTACCAATCACTTCTTCTGCCAGCTGCACGACCTCTCACCCCGGGATCCAGGCGTCACAACGGATGATGTCCTCACGCTTCATATGGACGGGGATCAACAAGGACGTCAGAGACTGGACCCGCACCTGCGTCCAGTGCCAGGCTTTGGTGACGCGCCACACCGTCTCGCCTCCAGCAGCGTTCACGCCCCGATCCTCCAGACTCGAACACGTCCACGTCGACCTCGTCGGCCCACTTCCACTCCAACGGCTACAAGTACCTCCTCACCTGCGTTGACAGGTTCACACGCTGGCCAGAAGCTGTCCCGGTCGAAGACATAACAACGGACACCATCGCCAGAGCCTTCGTCAGCAACACCTGGGTGTCGCGCTTGGTACGCCTCTCAGCCTCACATCCGACCGTGGAAGCCAGTTCGAGTCGAGCCTTTGGGACAAGGTCATGTCCATCCTGGGGATTAAGCGGATCAGAACCGCCAGCTACCATCCTCAGTCAAATGGCCTTGTCGAGCGCTTCCACCGCCAACTCAAGGCCTCGCTGGCAGCAACAGTTCAGGACCGCAGCGACTGGACTACGACTCTGCCTCTAGCCCTCCTCGGCATACGGACGTCCCTCAAAGAAAACTTTGGCCACTCCTAGGCAGAGCTCCTGTACGGCACCACTCTCCGCCTTCCAGGAGAGGTTCTCTCGCCCACTCCTGGCCCTCCCTGCGACATACAGGACTACGCCAGGAACCTCAAGAACGCCATGCAGAGACTCCAACCAGTGCCGCCACGTACATCACCCTCCAAGACGTTCGTAAGCCAGGACCTCGACACCTGCACACGTGTTCGTACGGGTGGACGCCGTAAAGAAGCCCCTCAACAGCCATATGACGGCCCGTTCGCTGTCACCAGGAGGACGCGTAAACACGTCACCATTGACCGCCACGGAAAATCCGATGTCATCGCCATCGACCGGGTCAAGCCCGCGTACCTCCTGCAGCCAGATCCTCCACCCACCAACACCGTGTTAGTGTCCCCCAGACCAGTACTGACCGACAAAATCCAGTGCCGCAAGAGACATGTAACGTTCCTCCTCCCTCGTCACTAGGGGGGGAGTTATGTAGTGACCCTCTAAGTCTCTCCATTTTCTATTGCTCATCCCGTTCTCTCCATCTTCCATTTCTTCAGTCTACCCTTAACTCATCACGCTCTCTTTCTTTTCTCTCACTTTCAACACACACTATTCCATTTCATCTATTACACATATTCATCACACATTAATTTCTTTTCTTATGAGTCACTACATATTATAAATGTATATAATCATTCCTATTATTATAAGCGACATTATGTGCAACTAACATCACCAAAGAGCTAATATTATAAACGCTACTGTATATCAACCATTATAAATATTCATTCATAATATTCAAATACATGTATAGCCTCAAAATAAATGTCTTCCTCAATGGAGTCATCACTGGTTATTAGTTGAGTCTTTTAACCTACAAGGCGGCTTTAACGGACCCAAACGGCGTTGTACCAGCTACAACGTATGCTGCCTCGAAAACACACAAACAGAAATGTTTGGTTTTCGCTGTAGCGGCCTAGGCTGCCGCTACAATGCTCCGCCTCCCCCATAAATGGTAAAAAAAGCAACTTTGATTTTCTCAAAGAAAATAAGGGACATGATTGTATTTTTTTTCAGTAATACATAAAGAAGTCACAAATCCATGTTATTAATTATTGGAAATGGTGCTAAACAGTTAATATGAAGGCTTGAAACTAGTACCCAAGGGCCATAACGCTCAGCTTTGAAACTAAAGTCCAGCTGCCCGTGCATGAGTGTTTGTATCACTTAGGTGTTCATTATAATTCTTAATATCATGGTGCATCAACAATATGAACTACCAATGAAAACTCTTTATTATAGCACTCTAACATTTGTAGTTAGGTGAAAGCTATCTGTAAGTAAAATTACCATAGACTCTTGTTTACATTTATATTCCACACAGAAATACAAAGTCCTTTATATGGATAATCAATATCAATCATCAGTGTCACTGTCAATATTGGCGTAAGCTTCCTTTGCCAGGGCATTCAAACACGTGTCATCTCCATCTAGAGCAGCTTCACATGCACCTGCACTTGTGCATGGTTGATTCAGGTTGAAGCATGAACAGTTCATGCTGCATGGCCCCTCTGAACACTCACAAACTACAAGATTTAGTAGTTCTGGTACCGCTTCCTGCTGTCTCATCATTCTAGGTGTCAGCGTTCCGTCTTCAGACTTCTCATAACCATATTCTGTAGCTGGAGGGATATTGTGAATTGGAATGTGGGCATGTTTCCAGATGTAGAGCCGGTACATGGCACGTTGTAGATGCAACATGAAACTGTCTCGAGTTGGGGGCATTTTCCTTACAGGTACTCCTTTCTCTGCTTTTTGACAGCGAAGTTCATTTAGTGAGCTACACTTGGTGTCCCCATGTACAGCCTGCAAACAAACTTTGCAGCTGTTGAGATCTGGGATTCATCAAGGGTGAGGCTGTCTCCTAGTGTGGCACAAGGTTCAAACTGAGCTGCATCCTTCATCATGAGTTTGAAGCCCTTCTTCTTGCCTTTGTCAAAAAAGGCACTGACTGTATCACAACCAGTGATACAGTAAAGTGGGAGAAGTAAACTGTGTTGAAGCTTGGTGAGACAGTCGTACAATGTGTGGACAGGAATGTATCTAGTGACTGTAGTGTACTCTCCTTCTTTGCCAATCAGGAAGTACACTTATGTGTTGATTGTTGGCCAGTGGTGTAGCAGGAGTAACAGAACATCTGTGTCAGGGCTGCAAACTACTATTACCTTTGCTCCAGTGTTTGCAGCAGCACAGGCATGGAGGACAGGTCTTGTGTCTGCCCTCTTGATTGGAAAAAGATGTCAAGGGCTGGTAATACTGCAGCGCGGGTGATCATGATGCCATCCTCATCTTCACCTCCACTGACATATAGACTCTGATTTGCTGTGGTCAAGTTTTCCTTCTTCTCCTTCACATAATCAATGTAGAGTGCTGCCACATGTGCATTGTTTTCAGCAATGGCCAGGAACTGTTTCCAGTATTCAGCTGGTACCTTAGTACTCGGTCTGATTTAAGGGAAGAGTCCTCCGTGAAAATATGAAAATATTTTTCAAAATATACGAAATTGAGTTATATGGTCCATAGCAACATCCTATTCTTTGGCTTTCGAATGGTAGATCTTTTTTCAGTCAGACATAAATTTAGATTTTAAGAGCGAGGAGATTTAAATGGCTACTGTGTGGGCGTGTCACGCTGACTGCGGCGCATTAGCTGGCATGCCAAAGTATGGAATAAATGTTGAAAAATCAAACATGCAGCAATCTTCAGGCTGAAGTTTGTAACTCATGTAACAGTTTTGGAACACAATTTGGGTAGGCGGTGGCTGATTGGTTAGCGTGCGTGCCCCGCATTCATTGCGTGATGGACGACGCGGGTTCGAATCCGTCGCTACCACCTGGGATTTTTCAGTCGCCACCGAGTGGCTTGAAACTACCCACATGCTGTCCTGAAGACCACCCATCAACCCGGACTCTAGTGGAAATCGTCCAAGTGAATCAAGAAAGAGCTCCGGGGGAGCATGAGCCAAGAAAAGATGGCGCCACTATAAAGCACTTGCCTGCAGCATGAGGGGCTGGAGACGAATACCATTTGGCCCCTCAAGAGAGCCTACCGGCGTTTTAGGCTGGCACGTAAAACATATAAAAATATGGATATGAAAAGTGTAACCTGCTCACAAAAATGTTTGGAACAAATGAATACATAGAAAAAGGTTATAAATGAGAGAAAATAGAAGAATTACACTGAAGAAGACAATAGAGAAGAAAAAGAAGACAGACAAAGGACTTCCAACCGATAGCTACGCATCTGGAGAGTACTGATCGTGCCTTGCAACAATGAGGGGCGGGGCGCGCCCTGACACCCTCACCTTTGAGCGATTAATACCTTTATAAGGGGGACAAGGTGCCTGATCCTTTTTTGCACTCACTGATATGTGATTACTGATCCCATAAAATTAATATCAAAGTAGCATTGACATTATAGTACCTACACTGGGCCGAAGAACTTTACCAGTAGGTAGGAAGACACCTACCGAACGGACGCAAGCCACTCCTGTGAGGTATATATGGGAGGTGAGAAGGAGCTGAACCCTCCAAAGACCCTTCCCATGTCCTCACTAACTGTTTCCTATTGTCTCACCAACACTGGAGAGTAGTTCAGCATGCTCTCTAAAACAGATCTCTCTCTATCCACACCACACTACATTCACACAACGTATACACCTTTTCCCAAATTCAAATTTCAAAATGGCACACCTACATTATGCCTCAGGTCCTCGCCTGGGGGGGGACCACAAATTCCCTCAGTGAGGACTCCTCTGGCTGCCGACCTGAGAGGTGTCTTGTTAACTCCTCGAACCTCTTTCTTCTCAATTTCTGCAACATTCGCGGTCTTCGTTCTAATTTTCATTCTGTGGAACACCTTCTCTTCCTCTAAACCTCACCTTCTCTTCCCTCACCCAGAAACACAGGTTTCTGAGGCTACTGACAGCAATTTCTACTCTGATTCCTCGTACTATCTCTATCCTAAATTTCAATCACAGCTGGATGTTGCCTACGTGCTGCAACGACATCACTGCTCCCGTGCACACAACCTTGATTCGTAAGAATTTACCACCATCTGGCTAGGACTTCATTGTCATTCTATTACTAAATACATCTGTGCCGTTTATCTCGCACTAACTCTACAAACTATGTAAAATTCTTTGATTATTTGAACTCTAAAGTGGAGCACATCTTGACCCTCCCCTTCGCTGAAATCTCCATCCTAGGAGATTTCAATGTTCACCAACTGGCTTTCATCCTCTTTCACTAACCATCCTGGTGAACAAGCCTACAAATTTGCTATCCTCAACGATCTATAGCAGTTGGTCCAGCACCCTACACGTATTCCCGACCGTCTAGGAGACAGGCCCAACATTCTAGACCTCTTCCTTAGCTCAAACCCTTCTGCTTACTCT
The DNA here is from genome assembly GCF_024679095.1 of Eriocheir sinensis. Classification (NCBI taxonomy): domain Eukaryota; kingdom Metazoa; phylum Arthropoda; class Malacostraca; order Decapoda; family Varunidae; genus Eriocheir; species Eriocheir sinensis. The sequence goes on from NW_026111689.1 coordinate 374,615, forward strand.
GTCAAACTGTTCTCTCGTTGGGGCTCCTCCGATCACAGTCATATTTCTGTATCCTGTCCTATCGCTCCTGTTCACCCTCTGGACCCGCCGAAGAGGCGATGCTTCTGGCATTTTGCTTCAGCTCGGTGGGACGACCTAAGGATGTTTTTTCCGATTTCCCGTGGAATGATTACTGCTTCCAGGATAGAGACCCTCTGTGTGTGCTCAGCGCATCACAGGGTGATTATCTCTGGAATGGAGGCATACATTCCACGTAATTTCTCTACTCCTTACGCTAAAAAGCCTAGGTTTAATCACGCTTGTTCTCGTGGTGTCACTGATAGAGAGGCAGCTCACAAAAGGTACCAGAGCCTTCAAACTAATGCTAATTATGAACTTTACATTTCTGCCCGGAATCGTACCAAATCTATTCTCCGACTGAGCAAAAACTCTTTTATTAATAGAAAATGCCAAAACCTTGATTTCTCTAACTCTTTCCGTGACTTCTGGCATCTAGCCAAAAACATCTCCTCCAACTTCACTTCTTTCCCTTTCCCTCCACTCAGTCCTGACGGCAACACTGCCGTTTCATCTATCTCTAAGGCTGAACTCTTCTCTCAAACTTTTTCTAAAAACTCCCCTCTGGACGATTCTGGGCATATTCCTCACTCATCCCCTCTGACTCCTTTATGCCTGTTATAAAGATTCTTCAAATGATGTTTTCTATGCCTCTCTGGCCTCAATCCTCAGAAGGCTTATGGACCTGATGGAGTGCCTCCTATTGTCCTTAAAAACTGTGCCTCCGTGCTATCACCTTCCCTGGTCAAACTCTTTCGCCTCTGCCTGTCAACATCTACCTTTCCTTCCTGCTGGAAGTATGCCTTCATACAGCCTGTGCCTAAAAAGGGTGACCGTTCCAATCCCTCAATCTACCGTCTTATAGCTTTACTTTCTTGTCTCATAAAGCTTTTGAATCAATCCTTAACTAGAAGATTCAAAAGCACCTTTCCATTTTGACCTTCTATCTGATCGCCAGTATGGATTCCGCAGGGGCGTTCTACTGGTGATCTCCTTGCCTTCCTAACTGACTCTTGGTCATCCTCTCTTAGCCATTTCAGGAAACCTTTGCTGTTGACTGGACATATCAAAACTTTTGATAGGGCCTGGCACAAATCTTTGCTTTCCAAACTACCCTCCTACGGTTTCTATTCTTCTCTCTGTATCTATATCTCCAGTTTCCTCTCTGACCGTTCTAATTCTGATGTGGTAGAAGGTCACTGTTCTTCAAGTAAACCTATTAATAGTGGTGTTCCTTAGGGTTCTGTCTATCCCCACTCTCTTTCTGTTGTTCATTGATGATCTTCTTTCCAAAACGAACTGTCCTATCCATTCCTACGCCGATGACTCCACTCTGCATTACTCAACTTCTTTTAATAGAAGACCCACCCAACAGGAACATAACGATTCAAGGCTGGAGGCAACAGAACGCTTAGCCTCACACCTTACTATTATCTCCGATTTGGGCAAGAGAGGAACCTGGTGTCCTTCAACGCCTCAAAACAGTTTCTCCACCTATCCACTCGACGCAATCTTCCAAACAACTATCCCTATTCTTTGACAACACTTAGCTATCACCTTCCTCAACACTAAACATCCTCGGTCTATCCTTAACTCAAAATCTCAACTGGAAACTTCATATCTCATCTCTTACTAAATGAGCTTTCTCGAGGCTGGGCGTTCTGTACCGTCTCCGCCGGTTCTTCTCCCCCGCACAGTTGCTATCCATTTACAGGGGCCTTTTCCTCCCTCTTATGGAGTATGCATCTCATGTGTTGGGGGTCCACTCATAGCTTTCCTTGACAGAGTGGAGTCAAAAGCTCTTCGTCTCATCAGCTCTCCTCCTCATACTGATAGTCTTCTACCTCTCAAATTCCGCCGCCATGTTGCCTCTTTCTATCCTCTATCGATATTTTATGCTGACTGCTCTTCTGAACTTGCACTGCATACCTCCCCTCCTCCCGCGGCCCCGCTGCACGACTTTCTACTCATGCTCATCCCTGTACTGTCCAAACCCCTTATGCAAGAGTCAACCAGCATCTTCACTCTTTCATCCTCCACGCTGGTAAACTCTGGAACAATCTTCCTTCATCTTTATTTCCTCCTGCCTACGACTTGAACTCTTTCAAGAGGAGGGTATCAGGACACCTCTCCTCCCGAAATTGACCTCTCTTTTTGGACACTCCTTTGAGCTTTGTTCGGGAGCAGTGAGTAGCGGGCTTTTTTTTTTACTTTTTTCTTTACGTCCTTGAACTGTCTCCTTAGCTGTTAAAAAAATGCGTTTTTCTCAAAGCTAGTACAAAATTAATATAAAAATATTTTTTACTTCTATTTTCTGCACGACTTTCATGAAACTTTAGGACATACAAGATCATATATCGTACTAATATTCTACAAGATGTTTTTTTGAAAATCGGTATAGTTTCGAAATATGGGAAAATTATCCAAAACCAATAAAAAAAATATTTTAGATATTAAAAAAAATAGTTTAAAAAAAATCGTATTGACAAATTATTAGAATAACAATGAATTATCAGATGTGCTTGTCATAAGATCACTAAAAAAAATTGGCTGAGAAAAATTTATTCAAAGTTTTCAAAAAAATAACGAAAAATAATTTTCTTAATTTTTCATTTCATCTGATCAGCTTGAAATGTTCATATTTTAACAAAGGTACTAATATATACAACACGTAAACTATTCATGACCATAGATGCAATTTTAGTCCACGGAGGACTTTCCCTTCCATATGCACTGTACTATGTTTTGCATGACTTCTCTGTGCGCTTTTCTCTTGTCTGAGACTTTGTACTGTTCTCCCTGTACACATCAAATGCTATGTGTGTTTGTGGAGATATCCTGTGTTGAATGAGTAACATGGGACAGGAACCTACTGGCCATATCTTTGAAAGTGATGGGCAGTGTGGTAGAGGGAGCAGGCAGCGACTGGATGACAGCATGGCCATCATATATCACAGCATCAACAGCTTGTCCAGGCTGGTGATTTTGTCTCCCGGAGTCAGTTCTTCAAGCTTATGCATGGTGTCTGATTTTTTACATGTTACCATTGTACCATCATGATTGAAGATGCTCATGTGCACAGGGGCATTTTCAAATGCCATCACCCTTTGAAGTGGGACCTTCTTGACGGGATTGACTGCTAATAGGCGAAGATACATGGTTTCACCCTTGATAGATACATTCTTCGACTTGATTTTGACTTTCTTTTTCATCTCTTTCATGGTCTTGATGTTTGACCGAGGTATGGGTGCACAGAAGCTCTTTGGGTTGTCAGATGTCAGGTTAGAGACAAAGTTATCAGCCATGGTGGTGCCCTTGTCAAGTGCACTACAGAGACTTTTCTCTATGGCATCTGGTGCAACTGCTGCTGTAGCTATGTTGATCAACTTTGTGGATGCTTCGGAGATATCAAAGGGATCTACACATGACCCCTGAAGCATGTCACGTATCTTCTTCACATCAGAATTCCATCTAGTGTCAGATGCTTTCGTCTTTGTCTGTGCTGGCTGGTTGTCATCAGGCAGGTTGGTATCTGTACCCTTCTTGAATTTTGCAGCAGTGACAGGTCGGGCTATAAACCACCTTACTAATGCTTGGCTTCGCATTGTAAGACCAATGATCCCTCCAGCTTCTTTCATATCTTTGTTCTGTGTTGTTTCCAATGCATAATCCAGCCAAAGACCATTGAAGTAGCCATCTGAGAGCTTAATAGTGTGTGGTAAAAGAGTTTAAAAGAAAGTTCATAATATATACCGCACCGATTACCTGAAATAAAACACACACGCGAAAAGATGAATTGCGATACTGTGTGAACGACATGAGAAATTTTCTGAAACGCAAACGATTTAAAACACGCATTCGAAAACGATGGAAATGACAAAAAAGCAATGAAAAACACTCCATACCTACCAAAAAAAAAAAAAGAAAAGAGGAAACAAAAACAAAGATGCCTTATGATATTAGCTACGTTGAGTGACATGCCGAAAAATTCTGAAAACAAAATATAGGTAAAAAAAAACATTAACTTACCGAACAGATAAAACCTGAATTATGTCCGAATTTTTTAGCATAGTTTAACCAAAACAGCCTGGGCAGCGGATGACGTCCCCATGCATAGTTACGCTCAGCAAAACGGGACCAAAGAATAATAAAATGGCTGTCTGTCGTGTTTGTACATATATAAAATCTGTGTGTGTGTGTGTGTGTGTTTGTGTTACAGGTACATGAGGTAAGAGAACATTATGTTAGACGAAATGAGAGAAAGAAAACCTTAATTCTTTGGTATAAAATAATCAAATTGAATATTGCGATCTGCAAGTTGTTGCTAATGGACACTTAAGTTGACCACTATATTCCAATCATTAACGTATCGTGTACGAGTGTGTGATTGCCATGTATGAGGCGAAGAGTGAAGAAAATAGAGGCGGAGAGTTGGAAAATGAGAGTGCCTGGATAATTATGTTAAAAGAGGAAAGAGATGCCAATAGAGAATAGAGGAGAAAAAACTAAAACCTTGTACTGTTGATGCTCATTTGTGTTCACGGAATAAGGCGCCTTTATAGATCCTTGTAGATATAGCTGGAAAAAAAAAAACATAATGAGAGAGAGAGAGCATCTGGGTAACACGTGGAGTAGTAGCTGTTGTTGGAGGGACAGTCCTGGCTATGGAGTACTGTTGGGGGCTTGTATAATGTTTGTATAATTGCTCTCATGCACCTTGTTGCCACTGGTATTCATCATCATCATCATCATTTCATGGACGCCTGCTCCTAGGAGCTCCCAGCAGGGGATGGCCACGGCAGAAGAGCTTCCAACTTTCTCTGTCCAGACACTCCCTCCTTGCCTGCTCAAAGTTTCTCAAAGATCTTTCCCCCCTTTCCCCAACGTACTCTTGCACCTTTATCCTCCATTTCACTGGAGTCGTCCTCTAACATTCCTCCCTCTATCTCACTCACATACACCCTTCTGGTCATCTTACTCTCCTCCATTCGCTCCATGTGGCCAAACCACTTTAAGGTCTGTCGCTTCACTTCTTCCACCACTCCACACTTCTTCCCTTCACCCCTGTGACACATTCCAAAATGCTCGTACACACTTTCATTACTCATTCCATCCATTCTACTCACACCCCAAGCACTCCTCAAATAACTCATTTCCACTGCCTGCACTCTCGACCTCTGACTTTCATTCCAGGCCCACGTTTCATATGTGAGGGTTGGTACTATTATTGTATTTCTCAAATCCCTCTTTACCTCCATGCTCACACTTCTGCCATTCATGATTCGTCCCTTCCTCCTTGCAATGCCGTTTCTCTTATCTCTCCCTCCGTACCACCATGCTTACACATAACTGATCTAAGGTGCTTAAACTCATTGACCTCCTCCATTTCTTCACCATTCAAAATTATTTTGCATTCTTTTTCACATTCAATTCCCACTCTATATGGGCATACAAAATCTACAACCTCACTTCTACTTCGCTCACAAACCATCACTTTACTTTTGTTGACATTTACTTTCAGCTTTCTCCTGTTACATACACTATAAAAAACACTGACCAAATTTTGTAGGTCACTTTCATTTTCTGCAATGAGCACCGTGTCATCAGCAAACAGTGCTGAATTCAGTACCCACTTCCTTCCCTCATCGAACAGTCTTACTTCAACTTCTCCAACTTTGCCCTTCATTTCTCTAATGACACCATCCATATAAATATTGAATAACCATGGTGACATGACACACCCTTGTCTTAAGCCCACTTTTATCTCAAAATGTTTACTTGTTTCTCCATTAATTTTGACACATGAAGATGCAGCCTCATAGAAAGACTTTATTGAACTAAGCAGTTTTCCTCCCAACCCATAAAACTTTAAAACATCCCACAATCCAATCCAATCGACTCTGTCATAAGCTTTTTCCAAATCCATGAAGGCAGCGTATAGTTTCTTTCGTTTTGCTATTATTTTTTATACTACCATCCTGAAGGCAAATATCTGATCCACACATCCCTTCCTTCCTGAAGACTCCTTGTTCTTCACTGATTTTCTCTTCTGTAAGTCTTTGCACCCTCTCTATTATGACTTTTCTATATACCTTTCCGGGTATACTCAGGAGACTTATACTCTATAGCTCCCACATTCCCTCTCCTGCCCTTCCCTTGTAAACTGGGACAATGATGGCTTTCGTCCAGTCTGCTGGCACCCCCCCCTCCCATGCTACTTCACATATCTTGACCATCCATTAACAACTACATCTCCTCCACACTTCAGCATTTCTGCTGTGATTCCATCAATTCCTGCTGCCTTTCCATTTTTAATCTTTTAATGCCTGATTTACTTCTTCATATGTTATACTTCTTTCTTCATATACTCCTCCTCTACCTCTTCTCAAAACTGCTGCTCTTACAGCTGCTGGACGTCTATCATCAAAATTCATTAAGTTTTTGAAATATTCTCTCCATCTCTCCTTCACAGCTTCCCCGTCTTTCAACATCTTTCCATTCTCATCTATAACTTCATTTATTTTACCTGAGGAGATATTTTCTGCATTTCTTTCGTTTTTACTTCTTTCCAATATGATTTCCTGTTCCTCTATAATTTTCATAGTCTTTTTCCAAAGTCTTCATCAACTTTCTTCTTTCCTTCTTTTATTGCTTGTTTTAATTTCATTTTGCATTCTCTATATTTCTTTTTCCTTTCCCTTTTTACTTGTTCAGACACATTTCTTTCTTGAGTTTTCTTAAAAAGTTCCTTTTCTCTTTACTATCCTCCTTATCTCTTCTGTCCACCATGAATTTCCTTTTCTTTTCCATCTCTCACCACTTTCATCCCAAACACTTTTTTTGTTGTAGTTACCATTATTTCTTTAAATGTCCCACAAACTTTTTCAATATTTGTATTATCTTTTACACTTTCCAATTTTTTACTAAAGGCCTCTGCCATTTCACAGTTATACTCATCTTTTATTTCTTTTCCTGTAGCTTTTCTATCTTCGGTATTTCCTTTTCACTTCACCTTTCTTTTCAAGCACCCACTTTTGCAAGATGGTCAGATCCATCGAACATTCCTCTTACTACCTTTGCGTTACAAATTTCTTTTCTAAGCCTTTCATCTACTGCCACATCAATCAATCAATCCTTTTTGCTCATTATCTTCTCCCCTCCACCATGTGTATCGGTGGATACTCTTGTGCTGAAAGAAGGTGTTCATAGAACATTCCCTCTCTCACAGACATCCACCAGGCAGTCTCCCTTTTCATTCTTCCCAGGTATCCCCCATTTTCCCACCACATCCATCACACATTCATCACCCACTTTAGCATTCATATCTCCCATCATAATACATTTCCTTTCTTTCTCAAAACTCTTCAAACATGCATCACTTCCTCCCCAAAAGCTTCTCTTTCTCTCTGTCCTTTTTTTTACTTTTCACATTTACTGGTGCATAAATACACACCCATGCATACTTTACTAAACCTACTTTTCCTTTCACCCACACAATTCTTGATCCCTTCCAACCATAGAGAGGGGAATGTTCTTTTTTCAGAAGACCTTCTCAACAGGAATTACATGACTCAAGGCTGGAGGCTGCAAAACAACAACCTCAGACCTTACTCTCATTTCCGATTGGAGTAAAAGGAACCTTGTGTCCTTCAATGCCTCGAAAACCCAATTTCTCCACCTATCCACTCGACACAATCTTCCAGACACCTATCCACTATTCTTTGACAACACTCAATTGTCACCTTCTTCAACACTAAACATCCTCGGTCTATCCTTAACTCAAAATCTCAAGTGTAAACTCCACATCTCATCTCTTACTAAATTAGCTTCCTTGAGGTTGGGCGTTCTGTATCGTCTCCACCAATTCTTCTCCCCCGCACAGTTGCTATCCATATACAGGGGTCTTGTCTGCCCTCGTATGGAGTATGCATCTCACGTGTGGGGGGGCTCCACTCACACAGCTCTATTGGACAGAGTGGAGACTAATGCTATTCGTCACAACAGCACACCTCCTCCTACTGATATTCATCTACCTCTTAAATTCCTCCGCGATGTTGCCTCTCTTCTATCTTCTATCGTTATTTTCACGCTGGCTGCTCTTCTGAACTTGCTAACTGCATGCCTCCTCCTTCCACGGCCCCGCTGCACGCGACTTTCTTCTCTAGCTCATCCCTGTCCTGTCCAAATCCCTTACGCACAGTTAACCCGCATCTTCACTTTTTATCCCTCACTCTTGTAAACTCTGTAACAATCTTCCTTCATCTTTATTTGCTCCTGCCTACGACTTGAATTCTTTCAAGAGGAAGGTATCAGGACACCTCTCCTCCCGAAATTGACCCCTCTTTCGGCCACCTCCTTGGATTCTTTTTAGGAGCAGCAGTAGCAGGCTTTTTTTATTGTTGTTTCCTTTTTTGTACCCTTGAGCTGTCTCCTTTGTTGTAAAAAATAAATAAAATAAATAATCAGTCACACCATGCCACACTTTCAGACATCACAATAGCACATCCTTCCTTACTCCTGCCTCCATACTTCTCATCTATCCCCGTCCATACAACACCCCCAAGGCACACCCTCCCACATACCCTCTCTACCATCACTCCACAGTTCCTCGAATATGTGTTTCCTCCTCCCAACACATCCACTCTACCATTTACAAAATTTTCAGTCATCACTCCTCTTTTCTTCACCACCTAAACAATTCACATTTATAGACATCAGTCTCAGACATTCCTTTCTCTTCTGCCGCCCTCTGGCCATCGCTCCTGCCTCTAAAAACTCGATAAAAGTATTAGAGGCCACCAATGCCAGTCCAATGTAGTGTTATGGAGACTTGATCCTTGCCAAGGCTAAAAGGATTAAAACAAAGCAGCTGATGGTCGCTGCCCCCCTCCCCGTTGGTTCTACCCCTCGGGGTATACTAACGGTGCGCACCACGTGAAGGTGAGGATGGGGTAGGCTACCTCCCCAGTCAGAGGGTAGCCGTATTGCTCCTTTCCCAATACCCCAAACAAGGAAACCGTACGCAAAGGCAGCAAAACGCACCTCGGATGAACCTCATTGGTTACGATACTGCCACTGCGCAAAGCAGCGGTATTACGTAATTAAAAGTGCCGCTGGGAAAAGTCAATAGTTGTTGTTCTTGGTCGTGATGATAGTTAGTGTGTGTGAGTTTTGAACGTATTTCGAAGTTGTAGTGTGCAGATTCACACGGGCGGATCACAAGCTGGGCTCGTCATCGCCAGCAAGTACCCTGCCCACCCGAGCAACCTTTGTATAGTCGATCTATGGGTACTGCCGGGACCTTCAGCAGTGTGTGTGTGTGTGTGTGTGTGTGTGTGTGTGTGTGTGTGTGTGTGTGTGGTTAGATAAGAGTGTTTGTGTTTTAAGGGGCACTCCTTGAAGCTTTTTAGTAGAGTTCAGTGTCTGTATGTCTGTGTCTGTGTCTGCTTGTTTGTCTGTATCATTGTGTTTGTTTCATCTGTGTGTGATTGATAGATTAAGATTCTCAGGGGTGGTCTCGCTTCTCCCTTCATTGATATCGTATTGTCTTTTCGTGTGTTGTTGTTGTTTTTTTTTGCTTTTAATATTATCGTTGTTCAGGGTTTTCTTTTTTTTATTTTCATCATCCTATTTCTTGCGGTTTTATTATTTTCATAATTAATTTATTAGGTTTATAATGCAATGGTGAATTTTACACACACACAAACACACACACACACACACACACACACACACACACACACACACACACAGTCCAGTCCACCAAACTGCTCAGCATCACTGTGGACAACCGACTCATCTGGATGCGCCACGTCTCAAACACCGTCAGAGCAGCCTCCTACAAGCTATACATGCTGCGTAGTCTCAGGACGCTGGGGGCACCGTCTGCTGAGCTATGCAGTATTTACACATCTTTCATACTGCCAAAGCTCATGTACCTCCCAGCTATTCGCCAATTTATTAATCTTGTGGGTAAAGAACGAAGAAGAGATGGGAGGAAGAGTATAGACAAGAGAAAAGTAAAAAAAATAAGACTGAAAATTGGAAAACAAATCTGAACCTTTTACAAATATAAAATAGACTGAGATAGAGATAGACTAATACATATTCAACAATTTAGGTAACACAACTCTCTCCCTGTTACATATATAGAGTTCACTGTATATGCTATAATGCTAGTAGCCAGGTTGCTAGGTAGTTAGAGAGAGACAGAAAAATCAAACAGGCAATTAAACAGAAAAGAGATTCAGAAGCACTCAGTCTTCATTTCTGACTCATTATTTGGAACCTGCGACTTTATTCACGAATGCTCCCGATAAGGCGGTAAATCTTTCCTTCATTATTGTCTGACTTTCCTATAAACCTGCGACTTTATTCGTGGATTCTCTCCGTTAGGCCATAACGTTTTCATTCATCGCTGACTTTTCCTATAAACCTGCGACTTTTTTCACGAATTCTCCCGATTAGTCAGTAAATCTTTCCTTCATTTTCCTGACGTTTTCCTATAAACCTGCGACTTTTTCGTGGATTCCTTCCTAAGGCCATCATTTTTCTCTCATCGCTGACTTATTCTTGAACACGTGCCATTTTTTTATGAATTCTCTCTGACAGGCACTTGATATTTTCCCTTCATTTCTGTCTGTTTCCCTAGAACGTGCGGCTTTTCATTTCATCGTTGACTTCTTCTTCCTTATGGATGTCTCTGTAACGCACTTCATTTTTCCATCATTTCAATTTCAACACACTTCCCTTGTCACTGTAACACAAATACACACACACACACACACACACACACACACACACACACACACACACACACACACACACACATAATTTTCAGTTCTAGGGCTGCAATCCTTCCTCTCAATAAACCGTTTTATTATTATTATTATTATTATTATTATTTATTACACACACACACACACACACACACACACACACACACACACACACACATACACACACACACAACCTTACAGCCAGTTATAAGCCCGTAAAATCAAACCATAACTGTCTGGAAATGCGAAGTGAAGCGACCGAGAGCGAGGCAGTGGTTAACCCACACCTCAAATTATACTTCAGACGCGCACCCTTTGTGTGTGTGTGTGTGTGTGTGTGTTTGGGATAAGCTGAGATAGACAAGGATGGATATGCATGCATTAGAACAGATCAAAGGGATAATGTGTAAAAGACATTAAACTTTTTATATTTTTATAGAAAGGAACGAGAATGTGGATAAGTAAGGGGAAACGAGACTAAGTGGATGAGGAACAATGATTAGTAAAGGAAAACACTGAAGAATCGAGACTCGAGAACGAGAACATGCAAGGGAGACACACGAGAGAGTGGGTGGGAGGAACAATGATTAGTAAAGGAAACACCGAAGAACCGAGCCACGAGGACGAAAATATGCAAGGGAGACACACGAGAGACTGGGTGCAGGAGGAACAACTAAAGGGAACACCATCAGGGAAAACGTTGAGACTCATATACAGGGAAAATCTGGACGGTAAACAGAAAGAAGACAAAAGTAGAAGGAACACTGAAGATTGACAATATATAGATAGTCTTGTAGGGAAGGAGGCGGCTGAGAGCAACACAGGGAAGCAAAGAGGAAGAGGTGAGCTGGAGAAAATGCGATAATGTGAAGGGAAGACGAGGAGCACGGGAGAAGGACAAGGCTGGACAGCGAGTGACGAGCAAAAATAGGTTTGTGGCAGGAAAGAGGAAGGTGGCGGCTGGAAATGGTATACAGTAGGGAGGAAGGGAAGGGAAGGTATGGAAGGAAGGGAAGGGACAGAATAACAGGAGATAAGAGGAGAAATAGACGAAGAATAGGGGAGAGGAAGGCGGTTTTCCGAAAAGGTGTAAAAGGAAAGGGAAATGAATGGATAACGAGAGCCAAGTAGTGGAAACATTAATGGTGACGTGGCAAAGTTATGAAATGTTGCATCATAAAATTACGCTCGGATATTGGTACTTCTCATAAAGTTATACATGATTAAATAACAATGGACGATGAGTAAAATTAAAAAATGCAATCACACCTCACCTGTCGCAGTATCATGATGGCAGGTACTGTGGTGGCGTGATGGAGAGAAATGACGTAAAAAAAAACCTAACCTAGTCCGCCACCTGCTCATCACATTCAAAGCTCCACATCAAAGGAGGTTTTAAGAGTTCATTCCTCGAAATTCAACGCAGGCTCCCCCTGCATGGTACACCTGCGGGCCCGCGTCCCCACATAGCAGCCAAAGGTACAGTCAAGATCTATAGAAGGAGAGGTCAATTCACTTCTCTCTACTGCACATCCTATGTGGCGTCACTACGAGGTGCGGCTAAGGACCAATGAGACGTCACCTGGATGCCTGGCGGAATGACAAAGTAACCAATGGAGAGGTCTGCCGGGACCCCTCTCGCAGACACAAGGGAGGGAGGGGAGGGGATAGAGATAATGATCCTAGGAATGGGTAACTGAACCATTACAGATTCAGGTCCTCTCTCAGTCTCTCTCTCTCTCTCTCTCTCTCTCTCTCTCTCTCTCTCTCTCTCTCTCTCTCTCTCTCTCTCTCTCTCTCTCTCTCTCTCTCTCTCTCTCTCACACACACACACACACACACACACACACACACACACACACACACACACACACACACACACACACACACACACACACACACACACACACACACACACACACACACACGTACACACGATACAAAGAATATTTTTTCAAATTTGAAAGCAAATTTTCCCATAATATACAAATTAGTGGAGCTCCTTTGACTTTTACGCGGCGATGGGTCTGACCAGACTGACCAGGTCATGAGCAGATCAACCCTGCTGCTCACCTCATAGTGACGTCATGCATGGAGCACTCCAGAAATAAGCCCAAATTAGTGACCTTTCCTTCTTTAGATCTTGGGTACAGGGTTTAATGCGATGTTTTCACTCGCCGTGGTGGCCGCTCATCTCTTCAGGGAAAACGTTCAGTATCGTGGATTTCAATGTGTTTTGTTGTGCTTTCATTTTCCCGTTGCTTTTTTTTTTCACTGAATATAGAGAAGAAAAAAAAAGGTGCTGTTAACCCTCTTGTTTCCTTCCTGGTCCTTTTACCTTCTCTTCTTTTACTATGCCATCTTAAATTCCACCTTTCTATCTTCTCCTTCCTCCTTCCACCTTCGTGCGCGTGGCGGAAGTTTTCACCCGCGCCGTCTGAAAGCAGCGAGGCCCGCGTCCGCGTTATAAGCGCGGACGCGGGCCTCGCCCAAGTGTGAAAGGGCTAAATTAAGCGTAAGAACCAGTAATTGCAGTGCCGTAATTTCTGGGCTGGGAGGCTGTGGGCTCCAAATGTTTTCCATATCAGGCTAAACATGCTCTAAAAGTGTTGATTAAAAAATTCCCCGCCTGCTCGCTGGCCCCGCCCCAACTCATGAATCTAGGAAGCTCTCTGGCCCTAAAAAATCCATCAAACTTACGGGCCTGAAATGCCTTGACCAAACGAATATTTGACGGATAACTCACCATACGCAATTGAATTGATTGATAAATAAATATGTGAATTGAAACAGTAAAAGAAAATAATAAAATAAAGCAAGTGTAACAAAAATCCCACTATTTAATATAATTTATCTTGAACTGATGTAAATTTTCATGTTGGTTTTCTTCAGAGTACGCGTCCGTATTCTCTGCCGCTCCGGCTCCAGCACATGTTTCAAAGGGCACAATGGACACTGGTCGGGCTCGGTGAGTGTTTTCACATTGACGGTGTACAAGTCAAGGCAAACCATCACAAGGTCATACAGCTGTCCACGAAATACCCACAACCTCTACCAAAGCTATATCAAATGTGGGCGTGTGTGAGCCCCTAAGTGTTTGAGGAGGAGATGCAGAGGAAAGGAAGAGGCCGCGTGGGCGACGGGGAGCAAGGGAGAGACGAATCTCACGGCACCATCAACAATGCACTATGCTGATGACGTAACGCATATCATCAACTACTTAGAAAAATCTAGACCGTTAGTGGAGAATAGAATCATAAAGGATAGAGAGAAAGAGATGGATGAGGTCCTGGGTCAGCATGAACAAAGCGCCACTGTAAACACTTGTATGCGCCATAACGGGCCAGGCCGACCACCAGCCCCCACCTAGAAAGCCTGCCGGCGCAACAGGCGAAAAGTTAAAACACGCAAACCAAACCAAACGATGGAACACAAATCGGTTATGCAGAAACAGGTAAAGTTTGCGACTAACAGAAGAGGAACCAGAATAGGTAAATATATCTATGAAACGAGAAGAGGAAGCAGCATCAACTAAATATACCTACGGCTGTATTAAAACCCGACCAACAAAAACAAGAGCACACCTCACCAACGCCAATGCTTCATGTCTGGTCGTATTATCCGTCGTTACCACACGTGGCAACAAGCAAGACAAACAAAGCAAAGCAGAACACCAGGCGAGGATTTTAGTGCTTGTAGAACGGTCCTTTCTTGTTCTTTTTCTTCTTTTGCTTCTTGGACTCATTCTTCGCTTCGTCCTTGGAGGGTTTCGAGGCCTTTTCTTTGAAGTCATCCTCCTCCAGAACTTGTCGCAGGAGAGCAGTGACCTCGTTGAGGTCAGGGCATCTTCTAGGCTCTGTCGAGGTCAGAGAAACGCTCCGTGTCAGGGATGACCTGCAGGGCCGTGCACGCTATGTCGATGACGTCATTCTCCTGCTGGCCGGGTCCGCGCCCGCGCCGCCAGACCGAAGTCCAACAGGAAGGCGCACCCCTCGCCGGACGCGTCCACCAGCACGTTGCCCTCGTGGATGTCGCCGTGGGCGATGCCCGCGCGTGCAGGCGCCGCACCACGCCGCACACCTCCACGAGGGCCAGCAGGCAGGCGCACCCTGCCGCAGCCCAGGCAGTCCTCAGCCGCTCCCCGGGCCAGCTCCATCACCATGCACGGGAGAGTCTGCCGTCAGCCCGTACAGCCAGGGCACAGCCGCCTCGCCCTCCAGCTCCTGCAGCACACCCGCTTCCTCGGAGGTCTTGGCCAGCAGCTCGGGGTCGTTCTCCGGCTTCTTGACAGCCACGGGCACCGTCCGCCCGGGGGCGTCAGGTACCCAGTACACCGTGCGTACTTGCCCACGCCCAGCACGGTGCCCATCTTGAAACTGCTGCTTCTTGATCACGGGGAGGTCCATGCTGCCGGTCCTTGCCGTGTGGGCGGAAGGGAGAAGGTGGCAAGTTTGTGTTCGCAGTGCTCAGTGATCTCCTTGACGTCAGCCATGTGGCTGTATTGTCTGTTGGATGTCTTGACAGAGTCAGAGCATGACTGTATAGGGTCAA
>NW_026111689.1:392500-400000 GCF_024679095.1 Eriocheir sinensis
GGAGGAGGATTAAATAAGAAGGCATAAGTAGCTCTTGAAGTACTAAAGAACTAGACAGATAAATAGATCTAACCTTTGTAACTGTTTAAAGGCGGGTTGCCACACCGCACTTTTGGGCACGACGTGGCACGAGGTGAGTGCGCACCCAATTCGCGCCAACTCGTGCCCAACAGCGCGGCAGCTCGTGCAGACCTCTTGCCACCAAGTCGGGGAAGTCGAGGCAGGTGGCACGACATCGCGTTAAAATTAAAACAGTTTAATTTTTTCCCGACCCCGTGGTACGAAGTGGCGACGTCGGCCCCACTCGATGCCATCACCTCGTGACACCTCGTACCCTGTTCGAGACACCTCGCGCCTATTGGCGACGTCGCGCCTGGCGCGCAGGGTGCGAACTCGTGCCTGGGCGCGAGGTGTCACGAGGTGGTGGTGCAGATGGCCGAGGTTGAGGTGGGCGCGACGTTAGTCCGAGGTGGGCTACGAAGTTAAGCGCGAGGTGGTGGCACACTGCTCTGTCACGTGACCTGATCCAAGGGGTATATAAACACCCGTGGGCCACATGGTCACTTATCTCACAGAAGAAGAACCCTCCATCTCAATGCCAACCTTTCCAAGATGCCCAAGAAAGGAGCAAGCAGCAAGCACCACAGCAGGAGTTCTTCTGAGTCTGCAGGAGGAAGAGCTGGTGATGTTCCTCCCTGAGGTTCCTGACGACACTGACGTCTCCTGATGTGGAAGGTACAACCTGTTGCTGGGCTCTCCAGGAAACGCACTCGGCCATCCAAGAAAGACGTTCAGAGATCTACCCTTCAACGACGACCAACTGAGGGAGATATGAAACAACGTCCAGTTGCATCCTGCGATAAGAAAAGCGGAACGAGAAGTGGCCTGAATCCGGCGACCGGAAGGGTTTCCTGGAAGGTGAAGAAGGTGGTGGACCAAAGAAGAGAGAGAACAGATTTTGGGGAAAATCGAAGAAGAGGGAGAAGCAAGAGTGGATCGGCCGAGGACGCAGAGCAGAAGATCGTCGAGGTTTGGGGCTTCTGGCAAGGTCACATCGCCCACGAAAGTACGCACCCTAGTGATGACTTCGGCAGACAAGGTGACGATCAAAGATTCCTCCAGCCATGAGTCTGTTCCTATCGGCCCACTCAATTGCCAGGAGGAAGAGGAAGAAGGAACGGCAGGAGGAGGAACCATCCCACGATCCACCAAATCTACCCAGGAGAGAAGTGCCATCCAAGAACTACTCAGGAGTGCACAGCTGCTAGCTACGTAAACCACCAGTCGAGGGGACCTGACGCTGACATCCGGCAGTTTGTTGAATTTATGTACACTCGCCTGAAGAAGGTTTCCCCCATGCATCATGTCGAGTACCTCTTCTCCAAGATCCGCGTACGATCAGCCTCTCCATCTGAGGAACCAGTGATGGCCGGGAGGCATTTTTCTTAAAGGGCCTGAGGAGTTTACTGGATTCTGTGCTCATGCCACTAGGAGTTGAGCCCATCGCACCTTGTGGCAGCCTCCTGCACCACCGCCTACTCTTGCCCTCCGCCCTCCTCCTCACTCCTCTCAGTCTATCATCAGCCGCAGTACCAACAGAGACCCAGTACCAGCAGCCACATCCCAATACCAACAACAACAGTACCAACAGCCTCAACAACAACGGTACCAACAGCCTCCCAACAACAATACCAGCCTCAAATGTCAATCAGAATAGCAACAGTTCCCTCAGCAGCCACGGCAGTGAGCAGGTGCCCACCCCAATGCGGTGAGAGATATGACTCATTGTTCACCAAAATCCCCCGTCAAGACCCTGCAGCACACAAGATACGACCACCAAACTCCAGGGCCAGAAGGTACGGAAATCGCCGGTGCGAAAAAGGCCATAACATGTCCCCCATGATCGAGACGCCGAAATTTGAGGCGGAGGATTAACTTGATAAATGGTAACTAAAATAAAAATGTATTGCATATAAAAATATGTTCAAAAATGTATGAAATAAATATGAAAAACAACCATATGGCTTTTTCCTTTTCATTTATAATATAAGTATGGATATAGGGAATAATAACTGTGCAAAAGGAGCTGTTAAAAGCACTTTTTAACATTACTCTTTACCTGTAAAAAATTATAAACTACAAACTGAATAAATAATTGGGACATAAATAATTAAAAGAGAAAAAAAATATACTAAACTTGGGAAGTTAAAAATGGATTGAAAATTGAGGATTTGAAATGATAACAGATAAAAGGAATAATGAAGAGTTTAATGAAGAACTTGAAAATAATAACTGAATATATAAATATAGTGTATTGAAATAATATTTACGGTAAAAATTAAAAACACTTGAAAAATTAAATCAGAGAATCACCGTACATGGAAAAGGTACTGTCCTATATATATATATATATATATATATATATATATATATATATATATATATATATATATATATATATATATATATATATATATATATATATATATTATTTATTTATTTATTTAATTATTGTCCATCCTTTGTTCGTCTGTTGTTCGTCCTCTTGGATATACCATCCTTTTCTTTGCCAGGAATTGCGCCAGTTTGATGCATAGCTGAAAGCCAGGTAGTCTCCGGACGGCTCTTTGCGCCTTCCTCGTTGGATTTGGCTCCCGTCGAGTTTGGAGGCGTTGCATCAGATTTGGTATGTTCCTTCCACGATCCATCAATCACGTTATGGTCACCATCTTCGCAGATCAAAACTTCTTGCGGGATGAAAATTTGAGTAGCGGTCCAATATCAGGTTGTGCATCACCCACACCATGGTAGACAATTTTGAAAGCAACTGCGGTCGTTGTGCATGGTAGTGCCGAAGACTCTAAATCGAATACAGGAGACCTGACAGTACTTTCCACCATTAATGACGGGCGCGCGAGACAACCTGGTAGCTGAAGATTTTTTTCTTCTGTATACCTGGGATTGATTGTGAGTAAGTTTCATAAGTCAGGGTCTTGAGGGCGAAGGCGTCATCAGCAACAATGTGACTCGGATTGGCGTGTCGTCACTCGGCAGGAAGCTATTATCTGGAAATCCCACTCGTTTCTGCGCGATGGCATTTTAAGCGGTGACTTGAACCAAGTTCCTCCATCACCAGCACTTCCTTCCAGCACCTACGTCGACGTATTACCAGGAACTTGTAGTTTGCATCTGCGACAGCCATGAGGACAATGCTGTGGAACTTGTAATTGAATAGCAGTGATCCTGCATGCCGGGCTTCTTCACTGGAACATGCGCACATCCGGACCACCTACACACTTGTGGATAGTTCCAATCTTGAGAACTCTTCGGCAACCTTGATTCCCATTATTCTGGAGTTCTTGGGCACTTGGAGAGCACCCCAGGTTTGTATATGTCAAATCCGTGGCCTGGCAGACTTTAGGTACGAATCTACAGATGGCGGCTTTTGGAGACCCTGACAGTTGTATTGCATACTGTATGAATCGCCGGATGCCAGGAATCGGAGGTGACAGCCAACTCAACCTGCAGACAGGGCTCTCTGATTCTGGTGGCTTTTTGGCGAGGGGATTGGGTAAGCCGGTCCGCACCATCTCTCCGAAAAGTTCAGGTTTGATGCGGAGAAGTTGTACCAACGCCTTGGTGTCTTTCTCGGTTGAGCTCCTGCAGCAGGTGGTGAAAATCGCCATGCATCGATCCGTCTCGTAAGCCAATATTCACGGCAGCCATATTGTTCAGGTCTTGCTCGGCCATTGGCTGGGTGCTTTGAGGAGGTTTGCTGTGAACGTCTTCTTCACGCAGCAGCAATGATACAGCAGCCACCATCAGGATTCCTGCCATCAGTACTTCTGAGCCTCTTATCGTAGTTTTCTTCCTCCATCTTCCCGTTTGCCAACTAGCTTTGAGGACTTGATCATCATTCCACCCTTTATATACCCGCTTGGGAGGCGCCAAATATTGGACGATCCGCCAACACCCTGTGACATATCGCGACAGTACATCGTATCAACTCGTAATTAATTTCAATGCTTGTGACCCCTCAAACGGTCGTCGGCCACACCGTGTGTACGTCGCGATGACCTCGCGCCTTATCGTCAGATCGCCCTCGTCACGTCCGCAACACCCGCCCAGATCGGGCCCACCTCGTGCCACATCGCCACCCTCGCGCGCAATGTACCGACGTCTCTGTTTCTGCATTGTTCTACTCGCGGTGTGGCGCATCACCCTCGTGCCACGTCGCGCCCAGTGCGCGTGTAAACTCCACCCAAAGCCTCCTTCTCTCTCACACACACACACACACACACACACACATCACCCTCCTGCCTCTTCTTTGCTGCATCTTCCCTGTTCTTCATGTTTTTCTATACTTCTGTCTGCTTTCTCCTCCTTGCCTTCTTTCTCCTCCACTTCCTCCTCTCCTCCCCTTTCCCTCTTTTTTCTACTCCCTTCCCTTTCTGCTTCTCCTTCTTCTAATTCCGTTGCTCATCCTTTTTCTTGTTCATCTTCCTCTGCCCCCCTTCTTCTTCCACTCTCCTCCACTTCCTCCTCCCTCTTTCCCCACGCTCCCTCCTCCCTTCTTCTCTTTCTCCCACATCTTCTCCCTCTTCACACTGTCTCGTTACCCCTTCTTCATCCTCCTGTTATCCTCTCTTCCCTCATCTTATATTTTCTCCCCTATCATCTCTTCCATCCTTCTCCTTCTCCTACACCCTCACCATCTAACAGCCTCCTTCACCCCTTCCTTCCTTCCTTCCTGGTGCCCTGAATGGCCCTCTTGACCCCTGTTATGAAGCCAAGGCTCTCTCCTAAGAGGCCTTGTTAATCTGCGTCGTGGCTGATCACTGTTCAGTGACACAAACCACGGCGTGTGAGAAACGGCTACCTTCAATGATGTCTTGCACCCTCTCCCTCTCCCTCCCTCTTCCTCCGGCACTTCCAATCCAGGTGGGAATGGTGGGGGAAAGGGGAGAGAGGAGGAAGGTGGTGGTCCTCAGGTGGTTTAATATTATGTTTGTGTCTTGAGAGAAGAGGGAGAAGGATAAGGGCAGGAGGAGGACGAGAACAGAGGATGGTGTAGGCCTGTGTGTGTGTGTGTGTGTGTGTGTGTGTGTGTGTGTGTGTGTGTGTTTCAGTTGGATTATCACAACTCTGCCCTTTGAGATAAAATTGGCTCTCATCTCATCTCGGGTTCTGTCATCTTTATCTCCACTCATCTCTCACTCTCGGATCATCTAATTCTATTCCTGTCATATCTTCACGTCACCTTTTGTCTTCCTCACTCCTGTCACACCCATGCCTCCTTCCTCCCTCGCCTCCTGTACACCCTCCTTCCCAGCCTTCACTTGTTCACAGTTTCATCATCTTTATTGGACGTCTTCCTTTGGCCTTCTGTGTCTTTTCTTCGAGTCTGTCCTGGTATCATCTTTTCTTGTTTCTTCCACTTACCACTTCCCTCACACTTCTCTTACTATCATTTCTTCCTTATACTGTCCTCCCCATCTGTCTTTGTTTCATTTCATTCTAGACTTTCCTCCTATTATTTTCACTTCCTACCTTCATTCCCACTTCACTCCATTCCCACCCAGACCAGCGTCATGTTTTTTTCACTTTCCTTCCACGTCATCTCACATAGTTTCAGGTCTCTGGTACCTTTCTTCCTCCTCTTCGAGCTGACCTGAGGTGGAGATACGGAGGACAACAACACCGCTATTCATGTGCAGGAAGATGAGGAAGGTGAGAATAGGATGGAGATGAATAGAACAAGAAGAACAGCAATTGTAATACTGATCAGGAGTTGGATAGGCAGAGGGAAGGGAAATTCAATGTTGCAAGTCATGAATCAAGACATCCTACGCTAATAGAGTCACTTAAACATGAAACAGGAGGAAAGCAGGAGAAAGAAATTAGTGCGTAAGGAAAAGATATGATAGTTGACGATGTGACTAAGACGCTTCCTTGAGAGAATTGATACATGACCAGACATCGCACAACACGGTTTCGAATAGAAGGAAGAAATAAAGTGCCCACTGGGACACACAAGACAAGTACTACAAACCCAAGAAAACAATGGAAAAGAAGTAATAAATAAGCGCTTTATTAAAGATAGTCCAATAATGGTACAAAAGGATATCGTAATAGAAGGAAATTCTCATATAATGAATACCCAATAGGAAAGTATATACTGTCTGACTTTGGAAGAGATGGAGCTGGGAAACACATAACGAGTCAGTAGGAAAGGAAGAAGAGAGAACTGATGGAATGATAGGTCTGCAAGCCTCCTGACGCCTCACTCCTGCCTGTTGTCCTGGCGTCCCTTCTAGTGAAACGACGCTCTCTTCTTCTTTGTTTTGCTGGTACCATTCTCTTCCTGGCCTTTCTTCCTTGGGCGAGGTGTTGTCTATTGCGATCGTTCTATATCTAAGGAAAATAGGAGGTGCCACATGGTGGCTGCTCGAGCCTACTTCAGTCTCGTTGTTGTTTTTTTTCTCTTATTTATGATTTTGATTTAGATTTCAAAAGGAAAGAAGCCCAGAGGAGGAGGAGGAGGAGGGAGAGTGGTAGGAGGAGGACGCGCTGAGGAGGAGGAAGCTGAAGAAGAGGCTGAGAGGGAAGGCTCTCCTGAGCCTTGCCTGACTGGCTGTGCTCTTATCCAGTGTCGTGGTCGGGCCTGTGAGTCGGGTCGAGATGTTCATCACCTGTTGCAGCTGTTGAATTTTGTCTGGCGTTCTGCGTCATCTTTTGCTCTGGGTGAATCTTGAGGGCATGAGGTGGTAGGCTTTTCTGACCTCCTCAGGGTGGCTTGCTCACGCCCAGGAGCTCGTAGTAGTGGTTTTGTTTGCCATTGGTCCAGGTAGTGGATACACGCGCATAGGCGTTCCCATTCAACACGTCACTCGGTTTCGGACACGCTGTTTTGTGTAGCTCTGAGTTGACATTGTATGATCCTGAGTCTAGAGTTGAATGTAGACCTTTATGGGCGCAAATCATCATGATGTTGAGGTTTCTTAGTCACTTCTTACACCAAACTAACCAAGAAGACCCACTCACTGTTACCTTGGGGGAAGGGGAGGGGGTCAGCTAAGCTCATGCAAGATGACTATAGGGAGAAAAGCCCAAGTAAAAGGGCTGTCGTCAGGACCATCATGTACAGTGAGGAGCATAGGGATACATGTAGACAGAGGCCAATGGTACACAATGCCAGCCTGGGAGAAGGATTCACTGAGCACCCTTCCTGGCTATAAATGCTCCAACTCCCCATTGAAATCTTCATGCTGTTCGCCTTTGTGTTCCATTCAATTTACCACCACCTGGCTGAAGAATTTAGCCATTTTTCTCAACCTAAATTCATCTAATATGTATCCGTTGTTTGTCCTTTTCTCTGTGTATTTTTTATATATATATACGTGTTTCATCAGGAACCCCCTGCTAACCTTTAACCTATTCAGAACCCCATTTACATCTCTCCTCCAAGCCTACGCCTTTAAAAAGAGAGTGTTGGATAGT
>NW_026111690.1:0-65000 GCF_024679095.1 Eriocheir sinensis
TCATGATATAGTAGGGGATGAATATATTACATATTTACACAACTCACCTAATTACTCTGTATACTTATCACCAGCTACACAGATAGAAATTGAAAACTTTCTTAAGACATTAAAAGGTACATCATCTGGTTTTGATGAAATTTCTCCCTTGGTCGTAAGACAAACTGCCAGCATAATTTCCTTGCCATTAACACACATAGTTAACCTCACATTAAAGAAAGGAGTTTTTCCGGACGAACTTAAGAAAGCTAAAATTATTCCATTATTTAAGTCAGATAATAGAGATGATGTCAATAACTACAGACCTATATCAGTTCTTCCTGTGTTCAGTAAAGTCTTTGAAATAGTGATATGCACTAGTCTTGTAAATTTAATTGATAAAAATAATTTATTTTCGAATTGTCAGCATTGTTTTAGACCAGGGCGCTCTACTGAGTCCATATTTCAGTTACCAATAATGTGTATAAATATCTGAAAAGAAACATTATTTAGTTGGAATTTTTAGATCTTTCTAAGGCTTTTGATTCGCTATGTCATAAAATTATTTTAAGTAATATTATTAATTTTGGGATTAGGGAGTTCCTTTAGAATTATTCAAAAATTATTTAACAAATCGATTTCAAGCTGTTTACTGTAATTCTAAATATTCTTCTTTCAAGCCTATCAAAATGGGTGTACCGCAAGGATCTATCCTAGGACCTATACTTTTTCTCATCTATATTAATGATATTGTCAATGCTAGTAATAAATTTAAGTATACCATTTATGCTGACGACACTAATTTACTATTAGATGATAAAAATATAAATAGTTTGCATATAAACATTAATAATGAGCTCAATTCAATTAATATGTGGCTTAAACATAATAAGTTAAGGTTAAATATCACTAAAACAAAATACATTATCTTTCAAAACCGATCAGTCACTACTAACATGCCACCTATAACACTTGAAGGAAAAGTACTTGAACGAGTTTCTTATACTAAGTTTTTGGGCGTTGTCATAGATCAAAATATCAATTGGAAATACCAAATTAATTCTGTTGCAAATAAACTATCTAGGATATGTGGCATTCTGTATCGAATAAGAAATAGCCTTACACAAGAAGCACTTATCAGTATTTATTATACACTTTGTTACCCGCATCTCATTTATTGTGTATCTGTGTGGGCGTGTACGTGGCCTTCCTTTCTTAAAAATCTTCAGGTTTCTCAAAATAAGATATTTAGGTGTATGTTTTACATGAACAAGTTTGATTCCACACATAACGTATTTTCCACACATAGATTTCTTAATTTTAAAAACATTCATTGTTATTTTCTACTATTATTTATTTATAAAAACCTCGCACTGATGCATGGAACTCATCCTTTTCAAGTCATTAATACAGTGCATAATACGCGCAGGAACAATATAAATCTTATCTCTCCACAGTTCAGGACAGTTCTTTTCAGAAATAGTATTTTATGCTCAGGACCTCAAGTTTGGAATTCTTTGCCAGTAGAAATAAAAAATCTCCTTAATAGTAATAATTTCTCTCTATTTAAAAAGTCAGTAAAAGCACACTTATTTGCAATCCAAAACAATCACGGTTAAAATTATAATTTATTCCTGAAACATGAACACAAATTTACATTATTAATCTAATCAGTGAATTGCATAGTACTATTGTCCATATTATTTTTATTATTGTTATTATTATTATTATTATTATTATTATTGTTATTATTATTATTATTATTATTATTGTTATTATTATTATTATTGTTGATGCTGTTGTAGTTGTTATTATAGTTAACATTTTAGATATAACTATTATAACGTCATCTGGTATTATAGTTAATGTTGTTATTTATTGTATATTTGTATTTAGCTTTATGGTTGGGAGCTATCTGCAACCTTTAGAAAGATAATAATAATACAATGAAATATATATACAGTCTGTCGGGAAGCTTCGGCTTGACAGGCTAGATTCGTTGCCAGAATTATAATTATATATATATATATGTATATATCAATGTGTGTATATTATGGCAATAAACATTACTTACTTACTTACTTACTTACTTACACACACACACACACACACAACTCTTGGTGGCATATTGCGTTTTATTAAATACTCTTTTACTCCTTTTTTTTTTACATTATACGTTTACTTTCTATAACAATAACAACAACAACTACTACTACTACTACTACTACTACTACTACTACTACTACTACTACTACTACTACTACTACTACTACTACTACTACTACTACTACTACTACTACTACTACTACTACTACTACTACTACTACTACTACTAATGCTACCACTACTACTACTACTACTACTACTACTACTACTACTACTACTACTACTACTACTACTACTAATGCTACCACTACTACTACTACTACTACTACTACTACTACTACTACTACCAATAATTATCAGATCAAGAAGGAAGACCCCAATGTGGACTCCTTCTCGTCCTTTGTGTCTTCATGAGCTGCCTCCTGACATGCCTAGGTCGAAATATCCTCCTCCTCCTCCTCCTCCTCCTCCTCCTCCTCCTCCTCCTCCTCCTCCTCCTCCTCCTCCTCCTCCTCCTCTTTCCCTTCTCCTCATCCTGTTTCTCGACCTTCAGTTATTCCTTTTCCTTCAGTTATTTATCAGACTAATTTTTCTGCTCTTAATCATTATCTTCATTTCCTCCTCTTCCTCTTCCTCCTCCTCCTCCTCCTCCTCCTGTTTCTCATTGTTATATTCATTCTTTTATTCCTCCTTTTCTTCCTCCTTTTTTCTCAGCCTTTTCCTCCCCTTTATCTCTTTCCTCCTCCTCCTCCTCCTCCTCCTTCTCCTCCTCCTCCTCCTGCTTGCCTTCCTTCTCTATTTTCTCATCAATTTCATAACATTTTTTTTCTTAATAAATTGTACTTGTTACCTATTCTCTCTCTCTCTCTCTCTCTCTCTCTCTCTCTCTCTCTCTCTCTCTCTCTCTCTCTCTCTCTCTCTCTCTCTCTCTCTCTCTCTCTCTCTCTCTCCCCCCACCCCCCTTATCGCCCAGACCATCACTCCTACATAGCCTTCCTTCCTTTTTTTTTCTCTCCCTCCTTCCCTCCTCCCCCCATCCCCTCTGATAACAGCCTCAGTCGTGCACCAATAGCCACGCCTTCGAGTCCCTTTATCACATTTTTTATATAAGCTGCTCTTTCTACTTTTGGTCTCGAGATTTTTTTTTTGTGTGTGTGTCTGCTTTATTGTTGTTGGTCTCATTGTTATTTGTATTGATATTGTTGTTTATGATTTAATTGGTGAGTATTGCTTTTTTTGTATCGGTATTATTATTATTTTTATTTTTAATATTATTATTATTATTATTATTATTATGAAGTTTTTCATTATTACTTATTATTTATTATCATTATCATTTACTATATCAATGCTAGTTTTGCTTTCACCATTTCAACCTCGAAATAAATGTTAAAAAATAGGAAGGAAAAAAATTGTCATATATACGTACATCATCATCTTCATCATCATCATTTAGTATCATTTCACGGACAGAATTACCTTTACTTTTTTACTTACTAAGCCTGGGAGACCTTTAATGTTTTCTTCACTTCTCTCTATGTGATAATCTGCATTCTTTTATAGTTTTTTACTCTTTTTATACTTTTTATACTTCAGTCTCTTGTATCTTAATTCTCCACACAATCTTGCAAAATTAATTAGTCTATCCGCTTTCTCTTTTTTTTCTATTCCTTGCATAATTGAGGAGGAGAAGAATCAAACTCGTGGATAGAGAGGAAGGCAAGAGGAAGGAAGGCGGGCACTGAAGGAAGAGTATATACGGGAGAAGGGAGGAGGAAAAGGAGGAGGAGGTGGGGTGGATGAAGGAAAAGGAACATATGGGTGGAGCAGTAAGGTCATTGGAGGAAAAGGATGGAGAGCGGTGAGGTGGATGAAGGAAAAAGGAACATATAGGTGGAGCTAGCAAGGTCATAGGAGGAAAAGGAGGGAGAGCGGTGAGGTGGATGAGGGAAGAAGAAACATATGGGCGAAGCGAGTAAGGTCGTAGGAGGAGGAAGAGGAGGGAGGGAGAGAGAGGTGGGATTGATGAAGTAATAAAAGGGCAGACGAGAGGAAGGGGAGGCCGAGGTTGAGGATCAGTAAAGTGTAACACAGCCGCTCCCTTCCCGTTCTTTTTGACCCCCGGAAAAAAACGTGTGATTGGAACTGGATTGCCCGAACGTTTGCACAGAATTTGTGTATGTCCACGTTTTTCGGTATGGTTGTGTGAGTATGAGAGAGAGAGAGAGAGACTGTTCCACAACCACACAGACGTACAGACAGACATTCACAGCTATAAGGACAAACAGAGAGAGGAGGAGAAGAAGGAAGAAGAAGAAGAAGAAGAAGAAGAGAGAGAGAGAGAGAGAGAGAGAGAGAAAGATGAGAGAGAGAGAGAGAGAGAGAGAGAGAGAGAGAGAGAGAGAGAGAGCATGCGTATCGATATGTTTGCCCACTCAGCCAATCAATCAGTCAACCGTAACATCAGTCAGTTAACCAGTCACTCCATACATCACCCTCTCACTACGCCCGTCAGCAAGCCAGTCATTCATCCAGTCAGTCAGCCTGTCAATCTGGCTGCATATCAATCACCAATCAGTCTGTCAGTTAGTTACTTTCTCTCTATCTCTCCATCTCTGTCTATCTCCATCCATCTATCTATATCTCTCCTCTTTGTCTCAGCTATCTATTAAGCTATCCGTCTATATATCTATCCTTTTAATCAGTAATTTTATCAGCCACTTCTCGACTTATATTACTTCCTTCTCAGTCCCTTTCTTCTTTCCTCCCTCCTTCCTTCTTTCCTTCTCTCACTCCTTTCTCCCTCTTTCCTTCCTCCTCCTCTCATCCTCTTTCCTCCCTCCTTCCTTCTTTCATTCTCCCCTCCCTCCTTCCTTCTTTCATTCACCTCTCTCCCTCTTTCCCTCCTTCCCTCTTTCCATCCCTCCCTCCCTCCTTTACCGGTTATTCAGGTAAAAGCAAAACTCAGGTGTGATTAAATTAGACTCAATACCTGCCCTTAGAGAGAGAGAGAGAGAGAGAGAGCAAATATGAAATAATAGACGAAAGATATAAAAAAGAAAAAAGGACAAAATTAAGTAAAAGTACAATACAAGAGAGAGAGAGAGAATTTGTATATTTAGATGAAACACATGCTCTAAGATATATCTATATTCTTTTCAGCCTCGTTACATTTTCCCATTTTCAATTTAATGGAAGCGCCACATTTTCTTAGGCCTATATATCATCCGTCTCTCTCTCTCTCTCTCTCTCTCTCTCTCTCTCTCTCTTCCTTCCTTGTTAACCGTATCTGATCTTTCCGTGTCTATTATCACATTTTTTCGTCTATTTTCTTTCATATTTTCGTTCATGAGGTTTTTCATTATTATTATTATTATTATTATTATTATTATTATTATTATTATTATTATTATTATTATTATTATTATTATTATTATTATTATTATTATTATTATTATTATTATTATTATTATTATTATTATTATTATTATTATTATTGATGTTCATGGTGGTGGTCTTGTTATTATCACATTTTTTATTATTACAGAACTCGTAGTAGTAATAGTTGTAGTAGTAGTAGTAGTAGTAGTAGTAGTAGTAGGAGTGATAGTTGTAGGTATTGTTATTGTTGTGGTGGTGGTGTGGTTATGGTGGTAGTGGTTGTGGTGGTGGTGGTGTGGTTGTGGTGGTAGTGGTTGTGGTGGTGGTGGTGGTGAGGTTATGGTGGTAGTGGTTGTGGTGGTGGTGGTAGTGGTTGTGGTGATGGTGGTGGTAGCTGTGATGGTGGCTGTGGTAGTGGGGGTTGTGGTGTGGTTATGGTGGTAGTGGTTGTGGTGGTGGTGTGGTTATGGTGGTAGTGGTTGTGGTGGTGGTGTGGTTATGGTGGTAGTGGTTGTGGTTGTGGTGGTGGTGAGGTTATGGTGGTAGTGGTTGTGGTGGTGGTGTGGTTATGGTGGTAGTGGTGGTGTGGTTATGATGGTAGTAGTTGTGATGATGGTAGTGGTGGTGGTGGTGGTGGTGGTGGTGGTGGTGAGGTTATGGTGGTAGTGGTGGTGGTGGTTATGATGGTAGTAGTTGTGATGATGGTAGTGGTGGTGGTGGTGGTGGTGGTGGTGCTAATGGTGGTGGTGGTGTGGTCATGGTTGTAGTGGTGGTGGTAGTGGTTGTGGCGGTGGTGATGTGGTTATGGTGGTGGTGGTAGTTGTGGTTGTGGTAGTGATGGTGGTAGTGGTGGTAGGTTAGTATCTCTAGACCTCTTTTTCTCCCTCTTTTTTTCCTTTAAATTCCTCCGTGTTATTTGATCCCACGCCTCCCGTTTTTTGTGCGTGGCGTTTTTTGTCGGGTTCAGAGGTGTGCTGGAGGCCGTGATGAGACCACCTTTTTTTGTGTCTGTGGCTTTTTATTCGACTTTAAAAGATGTCCCGAGATTGTACATTTTGTTTTACTTACATTTTCATTTTCATTTTTATTTATTTTCTCGTCTGCTCTTGCTCTCATCGATACTTTGTTGTTTACTTCTTCATCTGTTTATATTCGCCCTTTTTTTAAATCTATACTTTATTTTTTATATGATTATGATAATGGTATTTTTTCCTGTTTTTTTTTCTTCATAGTAATACCTTTTCCCTATTTTTTGTTTCCTTTCTTCCCCTTTCTTTCTTTATTTCTTTATATTTGCTTTCTTTTCTCTGTTCTATTTCAAGATTCTGGTATTTGTATTTTTTTTTCTTTTCGTTGCATCTTTTAACACATGATAGCCAGCACCTTATGGTATAAATCAGCAAAGAATGTCCTCACTTTGTTGTATAGAAAGTCTCATTAGTAAGGAAGTATATGAATTTTCTGAGTCTAGACCTATACTAACTGCTCGGGGTTTGTTAGGTTAGGTAAGGTTAAGTTTAGGGTATCTTCAAACACACGATAGCCAGTACCTTATGGTATAAATTAACAAAGAATGGCCTCACTTTGTTGTATAGAAAGTCTCATTAGTAAGGAAGCATATATGAATTTTCTGAGTCAAGACCTATAGTAACTTTTTTTTTTCATTATTGTTTCCTTATTTTTGCCCTTGAGCTGCTTCCTTTGCTGTAAAAAAACCACTTTGGGGTTTGTTTGGTTAGGTTAGTTTAAGTTTGGGGTATCTTCAAACACATGATATCCAGAACCTTATGAAGTAAAACAACAACCCCAATCCTCACTAACCTAGAATCCCCTGTCTTCCTTCTTCAACTCCTCCACCTCCTCCTTGCCCTACCCACCTCCCTATCTTTAATATAATGTTCACTAAATCACCCACACTGTCACCATAATCCTCCTTCCTCCCCATCTTCCCCTCATCCCTCCTCCTCCAGTTTACGGAAGAGAGATAAAAGAACTAGAAAATTTAGCAACAACACAAGAAAAATATAACCTTGGGGTGAAACTCAAAAGAATACAAAAATACATAATTCATCACAGATCTCATGAGATCAAAGGAATGGATAGAATAGACACTTAAAAAAACATAGATACATAAAGACTACAGAATTAACAGATAGACAATATGATAGGACTCAAAGGCAGGAGTAGGAGGAGGGGGAGGAAGAGGAGCCTTTGATGAAGCAGATAAGGGTGTGCCTATCTCTGAGTGCCGGTTCAGTGCCATTGCAAGAAGTGGCGAGGATGTGAAAAATGTAATGGTCGAGTTCTGAATTCCTGAGGTGACGTGTGGGAGGAGGAGGAGGAGGAGGAGAGGCAGAGTAGGGTTCGAGAGAGGATCATTGAGGATATTTGTTCGTCCCTTATCCTCCTCCTCCTCCTCCTCTTCCTCCACCTCCTCTTCCTCTTCCTCCTCC
Organism: Eriocheir sinensis; assembly: GCF_024679095.1. Classification (NCBI taxonomy): domain Eukaryota; kingdom Metazoa; phylum Arthropoda; class Malacostraca; order Decapoda; family Varunidae; genus Eriocheir; species Eriocheir sinensis. Next base: position 7,920 of record NW_026111690.1, read on the forward strand.
TCCTTGACCTCATCCTAATAACAATGTCCCTCTCATCGTTCTTTTTTGCCCTATTTATCCTCCTCCTCCTCCTACTACTCCTCCTCCTCAAGCGCCGTCAGGAGTGTGTTGTCAGGTTATGTGTGGGATGTGCCGCGAGGGATATTACACACACACACACACACACACACACACACACACACACACACACACACATTATTACGTACATACATGGCATACGGGTGATATTAATGTGCGTGTCTCCGTCCCGAGTTATGTAATTATATTTATGCATCTCACGCCGGGAGGCCGCCATTAATTACAGGTGGGGAAGGTGCGGGCATGGGGAGGGGGGGGGGCATGTAGGTGCATTGTACGACCCGTTGTTTGATGACACTTGTGGTGATGATAATGATAATGATGATGGTAATAATAATAATAATAATAATAATAATAATAATAATAATAATAATAATAAGTACAGTACAGATGGTAATGATGATGGAAATGATAGTAAGTGATGTAAAGATGCAAAGGAAGGGAAAGTTTGACAAAAGGATAGGAAAAGATGTGTGTGTGTGTGTGTGTGTGTGTGTGTGTGTGTGTGTGTGTGTGTGTGTGTGTGTGTGTGTGTGTGTGTGTGTGTGTGCAGACGAAGGAAAGTATGAGCGGAAAGGAAGGAAACGAATAATGAGGTCTTTTGGAGTCCCCGAGGAAGGTTCAGTAACACGAGGATTTCTTGGTATTTTTGTTAAAAGTAGCAAAGTGTCGTAAGAAAAATCCTTTGTCTTAAGATACCCAGGAGGAGGGGGAGAAGGAAGAAGAAAAAGAAGAAGAAGAAGAAGAAGAAGAAGAGGAGGAGGGGAACAAAAAAAAGGACAAGTAAGAAGATGATAACGAGAAACTGTATGATAGAAACTTAGCAAAATGATAAAGGAAAAACAGAGGCAACAAAACAGGTATGATATGGATGGATGCATTGATATAACTGGATGGAAAAAGACAAACATGTAAATAGAGAGAGAGAATTTATTTTAGTTAGACTGGAAGAAAGTAAGGCGAAGGCAAAGGAAGGAAGCGGAGGTGATTAAGGCGAGGTGGAGGAAAGTAAAGGGGAGGAGAGTGCGGTCGGTGAGGGGAGGGGACGAGGGAGAGGACGAGGATGGTTAGGGGTGGGGAGAGAGGGAAGGAGAGAGTGTGAGGAAGGCTTGGGAAGGTGAGAGAGGGAATGAGGGAGAGTGAGGAAGACTTGAGAAAGGGAGAGAGTGAGGAAGACTTGAGAAAGAGAGAGAGTGAGGAAGACTTGGGGAGGGTAGAGGGAAGGAGGGAGAGTGAGGAAGACTTGAGAAAGAGAGAGAGTGAGGAAGACTTGGGGAGGGTAGAGGGAAGGAGGGAGAGTGAGGAAGACTTGAGAAAGGGAGAGAGTGAGGAAGACTAGGGAAGGTGAGAGAGGGAAGGAGGGAGAGTGATGAAGACTTGAGAAAGGGAGAGAGTGAGGAAGACTTGGGGAGGGTAGAGGGAAGGAGGGAGAGTGAGGAAGACTTGAGAAAGGGATAAAGGGAGGAAGACTTGTGGACGGTAGAGGGAAGGAGGTTGAGCGAGGAAGGTTAGATCCTGGCCTCGTGTTACCGTTACCCGCCACGCACAATGTAGTGACTCTCCTGATGCGGGAAGCGACCCCAGACCTTCAATCAACCCTAACTTCAGCGAGCAGCTACAGCGTATGCCCCAATTATAGATAGATAGATAGATAGATACAGATAATTTTCCTCTTACCTTCCGACCATGTCACAAAGCTTCCTAACAAAGAGCAAATCGCAGCAATTGGCAGACCACACAGTACGAAATGGACTGTGAAACACTACAGCTAAAAAAGTAGTTTGGGACGAACAGAACCGCTCCCAGGGTACTAGGCGAAAGAGCAATGATGTCGTCTGTTCCTACACGTAGTCTTTATAACTCTTCATTGGTAGGACAGGAGGAGGAAAAGAATATAGTTAGTGTGATGAGTAAGATAAGGGTGAAAGATGAATAAAAACACAGCTATGAAAAAGGAACGAGGCAAAAAAAAAGAAATGAGCGAGAGAAAGGAGAGAGAGAGAGAGAGAGAGAGATATGCAATGGTACAGCAGGGGAAAGGGAAAGCTCAAGTGAAGTGACGATAAGCATCCTTGTACCGGACCCTGAGCCTCACATCCTCCTTAAAACACACACACACACACACACACACACACACACACACACACACACAAACCATATCACAATTCCTCGCCGTCGTGTGTGTGTGTGTGTGTGTGTGTGTGTTCTAGATCCTACGGCGGAGGAAGACCCGAGGATTTTCTCCCTGCCCGTCGGCGTTCAGAGCCATTCTGTTTTCAATCCCTGATCTGACGAAAGCTGTTTTCTGCCACAAAACCGTAATTATTTTAATATCATCTCAAGCAACAACTATGAGGTTCTTCCTTGCTTGGACGCTGGTCATCATCCTAGGGATGATGGCCGGTCAACCAACCAGCCGGTCAGCAAGCCGCGGCAGGAGTGAGCTCAAGGGGCTCCCAAAGGACAAGGTGCCTACCTAGCCTCAAGAAGGCCAATGACGACCCTTTTAAGAAACATGACGAGGGGGAACTCAAAGATTTCCCCAAAATGCCTGATCTTGAGAAGATGAGCACACGTTTGCAAAATGGCGCGAATGACAGTATCAAGACCGTGGAAAGGAAAGTCTTTGATAATAGAGATGAAACGGGGCATGTAACCGGCAATAAGACAGTCGTTGAAAGACTACAGAAACTGACCTACAGCCCAACGGAAATGTATCAAAGATTACGAAAACACAGGTTGTTATTGATGAGGAAGGTAAAGAAAGTGCCGAAAAATCTGTCACAGAGAGCAAAACTCTGACGCAAACCACTCCACACAACGGGTCCCTAACACAGACGGTGGACGTGAACAAGGTCACGGACGAAGAGGTAATGAAATACACGAGGAAGTTGTTATAAAGAAGGAAGCAACAGTACTGCCTCTTACCAGTGCCACTGAGGTAACAAAGGAGATTCTGCCAGGCAATAAAACGAATCAATTATTAGCAACAGAGAAAGAAGAAAAACTACCTTTAGAGGAAACCATTAGGGAAACATGTGTGGAAAGTAAGAACGATACGGATAAGAGCGACGGACGCCAGAAAGTAGAACGGACAGAGAAAACCATTGAGATTCTTCCCGGCAATAAAACGAATGAAATGTTAGTAACAGAAAAAGAAGAGAAACTGCCTTCACAGGAAACCATTAAGGAGACATCTGTGGAGACTAAGAACGTAACAGAAAATGGCGATGGTCCTCTGACAGTAGAACGGACAGAGAAAACAAAGGAGATTCCGCCAGCCAATGAAACGAATGAAATTATAGTAACAAAGAAAGAAGAAAGACTACCTTCACAGGAAAGCATTTCGATGACATCTGTGGAGGAGAGTAGAAATGCTTCAGAAAATGGCGATGGACCTCAGAAAATAGAACGCACAGAGAAAACAAAGGAGATTCTGCCCGGCAATAAAACGAATGAAATTGATGTAACAGAAAAAGAAAGACTAACTTCACAGGAAAGCATTTCGATGACATCTGTGGAGAGAGTAGAAATGCTTCAGAAAATGGCGAAGGACCTCAGAAAATAGAACGCACAGAGAAAACAAAGGAGAGTCTGCCCGGCAATCAAACGAATGAAATGCATGTAACAGACAAAGAAGAAAGACTACCTTCACAGGAAAGCATTTCGATGACATCTGTGGAGGAGAGTAGAAATGCTTCAGAAAATGGCGAAGGACCTCAGAAAATAGAACGGACAGAGAAAACAAAGGAGATTCTGCCCCAATGAAACGAATGAAATTGATGTAACAGAGAAAGAAGACAGACTACCTTCACAGGAAAGCATTTCGATGACATCTGTGGAGGAGAGTAGAAATGCTTCAGAAAATGGCGAAGGACCTCTGGTAGTACAACGAACAGAGAAAACAAAGGAGATTCTGCCCGGCAATGAAACGAATGAAGTTGTTGTAACAGAGAAAGAAGAAAAACTACCTTCACATGAAACCATCAAGGAAACATTGGTGGAGAGTAGAAATGTTACAGAAAATGGCGATGGACCTCTGGTAGTTAACCGAACAGAAAACAAAGGACATTCTGCCCGGCAATAAAACGAATGAAGTTGTTGTAACAGAAAGAAGAAAAACTACCTTCATGAAACCATCAAGGAAACATCGGTGGAGAGTAGGAATGTTACAGAGAATGGCGATGGACCTCTGGTAGTTGACCGAACAGAGAAAACAAAGGAGATTCTGCCCGGCAATGTAACGAATGAAGTCGTAGTAACAGAGAAGGAAGAAATACTACCTTCACGGGAAACTGCTGTGACGCCACCGAAGGTTGTTAAAAAGATTAGGAGAAGGAAAGCTTGTAGGTGTGACTCGTTGTTGACCCTTTCGGTGGTAACAGAAGAATTAATTGAAAGAATTGCTCGTGTTGTATTGAAGGAAATGACAACAGAGTAGTGATAGTGTGTTACTGTTTCTCTTATCAATTTCTTTGAAAAAAATCAAAATAAAAATAAATATTAAAGAGGTCAGGAGGCCGTGAACCATTCAAATATGTCACTTATGAACACAGTGATTGCGGCCCCAGTTTAGACTCGAGAGAGTTGTGTTTCTTTTAAGAGTGTACACACAGTGCCGGTTTGTGTCCGGCCCTGAGTATCACAGCAGTTAGTGGCGTCCATCGTTCCTCCATTGTCCTCGAATTTTACGGTTCTCGCGATTAATTTGCCAGATTTTGCACATATCGCGCCTTTTGTTGGGTATATTTTGTGTGTGAGCGTTACCGAGAGAGAGAGAGAGAGAATAAAAGCATAAGCGTGCGTGATACAACAAGCAAAGCAGAAACAGTTTGGATGAGGATAATACACAAACAATATTGATAAGATAAGAACGTGGACAAGCGATAAAAGGGATGAGAAAATATGAGCATCAGAGAGAGAGAGAGAGAGAGAGAGACTGCATTTCCGATTACTTTCCTATACCATCATTTATCTTTCCTTTTTAAACCAATTTTCTCCGCTCAACACAATCCATTCTCTCCTAACCTGACCTTCTCCTCCTCCTCCTCTTTCTCCTCTCTCTCCCATGCCCCTCCCACACACACAAGCCTCCTCCCGCCACTGTGATTCAATGGCCCCGCAGCAGCTGCATGAGAACACGTCTTCTCTACAACCCCCCCTCGCTCCTATTCTCCTCCCCCTTTTTTCGTCTTCAATTCCCTTCCCTTTTAATTACAATGTCACACTCCTTGTATGGTAATGGTTTTGTGTGTTGGCGGGGGTTGGGGGGAATGGTGTCTGTGTGTGTGTGTGAGTGTGTGTGTGTGTGTGTGTGTGTGTGTGTGTGTGTGTGTGTGTGTGTGTGTGTGTGTGCTGAATTACTTTTGCAACTATAATCATCACCTGTGACTACCCCCCTTTCTCTCTCTCTCTCTCTCTCTCTCTCTCTCTCTCTCTCTCTCTCTCTCTCTCTCTCTCTCTCTCTCTCTCTCTCTCTCTCTCTCTCACACACACACACACACACACACACACACACACACACACACACACACACACACACACACACACACACTTTCCCTTCCCCATAAACACCAAATGCCTTGCCAGTAATATTTTTTTCCCACGGTTGGTTTGCGAGTCTTTCATAATTCACGACATCTACTCAAGCCCTGGAATGCCTCTCTCTCTGCCTCAAGGAAACGTGCCAAGGGGAAGAGAAACTGGAGCATCACTTTAACTTTATTATTTTTTGTGTGTGTGACGATATTTCTATTTCTATTTTTTTTTCAATATTTTTTTCAGTTATTGTTCTCCTTTGCAATTTTTTTTTACGATATTTCTATTTATTTTTTTTTTTACATATTCTTCATCTGTATTTTTTTCAGTTATTGTTTTCCTTTGCAATTTTTTTTTGACGATATTTCTATTTTTCTTTTCTTATTACATCATCTTTATCTATATTTTCTTTTAATTATTATCTTTCTTTGCAGCCTTTTATTTTTTTTATTTTTCAGCCCTTTTTCATAGCATTTTCGTCTTTTTTTATCTATTTATTTATTTATTTATTTTACATACCTGCCTATAGCGTCAGTAGGCTTTCTTCAGGGTCCAGATTGTTGGCCCAAGCCCGTCATAGCGCAGGCAATTTTTTAGTAGCGCCAGCTGTGCTTTCTTTATTTTCCTGTTTTTAATTAATGTATGTGATCTTGAACCATTCATTATTACACACACACACACACACACACACACACACACACAGGTGATATTTGTTCCCTCATTAATTATAATCAGTTCCAGGTAGACTTGTCATACTTAATTCACGAGTGGCAAGTGTTTTTTTTTCCGTGTTCAAGCGCTTGGGGATGCAGGAGAGTACGTGACCTTTCAAGAGCTCACTTATTTATCTGTGTATTTATTTAGTTGCTTATTCATTTATTTTTGTTCTTGGAAGTAGATTTCATGTCCTACTCTTTTATGAACCGAAAGGTATCATTCACGTGCGTTTTCTTTTATACTTTCGGTACGTACGAAAAAAGGGAGGTAAGGTAAGGGGATGAAAAAGGGAAGGGGGGGGATGGGGACTGAGGTTAAAGGTATATTACATTCTATCCTTCTGAAAAAAGGGAGATAAGGTAAGGGGATGAAGAGGGAAGGGGAGGGTTGAGGGCTGAGGTTGAAGGTATATATTAATTGTAAGTGGAGGAGGAGGAGGAAGAAGTAGAGCAGGAGGAGGAGGAGGAGGAGGAGGAGGAAGAAGATGAATTGGAGCAGGACGAGGAGGAGGAGGAGGAGGAGGAGGAAGTGTAGCAGGAGGAGGAGGAGGAGAAGTAGAGCAGGAGGAAGAGGAGGAGGAGGAAGGGTGAAGCAGGAGAAGGAGGAGGAGGAGGAGGAGGAGGAGGAGGAGGAGGAGGAGGAGGAGGAGGAAGAAGTAGAGCAGGAGGAGGAGGAGGAGGAGGAGGAGGAGGAGGAGGAGGAAGAATTGAAGCAGGAGCAGGAGGAGGAGGAGGAGGAGGAATTGAAGCAGGAGGAGGAGGAGGAGGAGGAATTGAAGCAGGAGGAGGAGGAGGAGGAAGTGAAGCAGGAGGAGGAGGAGGAGGAAGTGTAGCAGGAGGAGGAGGAGGAGGAAGAGGAAGTGAAGCAAGAGGAGGAGGAGGAGGTGGAGGTCAGGTCATCAATTCGTTAATCATCTCATTTATTTATCCTCGCACGTTTATTAACATTCATGCACTTCTTTTCCAGCTCTTAATAAGCAACGCGAATAACGTCAAATATTCAGTAATTTTCTATTTAACTCATTCACCAATCAACGTCATTAGTATTCGTGTATAACTTCTTAATGAACTTTAGTTTTGACTTGAAGTGTATATGATTTGCCTTCTTCATTAAGTAAGTCACAAGGAAGGTATTAATGACCTCTCGTATCGTGTATCAGACTGCAGGTGTGATTGTTTATTTATAACTTTAATTATTTACTCACCTGTGGACCTGATCGACTACACCTGACTTTTTTTTTCTTTTTTTTATTTATTTTTTTTTTTTTTTGTGGGAGGGTGAATCAACAATGTTCTTCACTACACCACTATGTTATGGACGCTCTCATTTAATTGATATATTCCATGACTATCCATGACTATTTAGCGATTTTTTTTTATAGTAGAGAAAGCGCATAATTATAATTCTCTCTCTCTCTCTCTCTCTCTCTCTCTCTCTCTCTCTCTCTCTCTCTCTCTCTCAATCTCTACTGTTTGTTGTGTTTTTTCTCCTCTTAAGACAGGCTCGAATGTGTGTGTGTGTGTGTGTGTGTGTGTGTGTGTGTGTGTGTGTGTGTGTGTGTGTGTGTGAGGACCCACCAGCCCACCTGTGTATGTCTTTACCTGAGGACTCTTGTTCCTCATAATTAACAGGTGTAAGAGTCCTCCTCAGTCCTCATCCTCATCTCGTTTTCTTTTTCTTCTGTTTTTTCTTTGTCCTCCTCCTTTTTTTCTCTTCCTCTTAGTCGTGTTCCTCCTTTTTTATCTGGCTTTTAGTTCTCTTCCTCCTTTTTTTCTCTTCTCCCCTTCTCCTCGTTCTCCTCGTCGTTGTCATTGTCTATCTTACTTTCTCTCTTTCTCCTCTTCTTCCTCCTACTCCTTCTCCTCCTCTACTTCATATCTGCTCATCTGTTTGACACTCGATATGGGTACGTATTAAAAAAAAAAAGTAGTAGTAGTAGTAGCAGTAGTAGTAGTAGTAGTAGTAGTAGTAGTAGTAGTAGTTCAGGTATATATTCACTTCTTTTTATTCATTCATACCGCTGGGTGAGTGAGTGCATATGATCGCTCTGAATATTCGTGTATGAGTCGGTCACTGGAGTGTTTTTCTCGCTGATACTTGAGCGTGATTATGCATTCCCTCTGAGGTTCTTCTTGTATCATTCCCTCTCCCAAGTGTTCCTCCACTTCCACCTCAGCCTCTCTCCACCTCTCCACCTACACTTGTGCCTCCAGTCTGTTTCCCTTCCTTCACCTCCTCCACCTCTCAACCCCCGCCACATGATTTCCCTCCCTTTCCCTTCCTTCTCTACTCTCTTCCACCTTAGCTCTCTACCTCCTCCTCCTTCTTCTTTTCCACCTATGCTTCTCTTTCACCTTCTCCTCCACCTCTCCACTTACCTAATGCCTCCCCTCCTTTTCCTTTCTTCACCTCCACCTCCTCCACTCGCTTCTTCTTACCTCCATTCTTTTTTTTCTTCTTCTTCCTTTTCTCCACTTTTTTCCCTTCCTTGTTTCCCTATTCCTTTTCCTATCTCCCTTCTTTTATCTTCCTCTCTTCCTCCCATCCTTCCTCCCTCTTGCCTCTCCTCCACTTCCTTCCCATCCTCTCCCCTCCTTCCTCTCTCCTCTATCTCCCTTTTCCTCTTCATCTTTCTCCATTTGCATCAGCCTGAGAGGAGGAAGGGAAGAAGAAAGGACAGGGTGGAGGAAACGAGGGAGAGAGGAAGGCAGGGAGGGAGGGAGGGAAGAAGAGGAGGGAGGAAAAAGACGGAGGAATGATAATGGAAGAACCCAAAGAGCGAGGAACGGAAATGGAGGAAGGAAGGAAAGGAGGAAAAAGCAGTGATAGACGGGACCGGTGGAAGAGAAGGAAGGAAGTGGGAAACATAGAGAGATTTACATAGATAGATTTACATAGAAAATCAGACCACACAGACCCCATGGTCCAGACTTGGTGGTCTGTCCTTAAACCTAAGTGATTTTACATTAATCAGAAGACTCCAAAACGTTGCATTTCTACTCTAGTTGATATTAAGTTGAAGGAAGTGACGGTCGAGCTTATTTTTGAAGGAGTCAATCGTGTTACACTGGACCACTGATGATGGGAGCTTATTCCATTCTCGCACTACAACGTTGGTGAAGAAAAATTTGGTGCAGTCTGAATTTACTTGTCTACATCTGAGTTTTACGCCATTGTTCCTCGTGCGCAAAGTGTCATCGATCATAAACAATGTTGATCTGTCTACATTCGTGAAACCATTAAGTATTTTAAAACATTCGATCAGTTTTCCTCAGGCGACGTTTCTCAAGAAGAACATGTTAAGGGTGAAAGCCTTTCTTCGTAGGATTTGTTGCGCAAGGAAGGGATAATTTTCGTTGCCGACGCTGAACAAGAGAGAGAGAGAGAGATTTACATAGATTTACATAGAAAATCAGACCACACAGACCCCATGGTCCAGACTTGGTGGTCTGTCCTTAAACCTAAGTGATTTTACATTAATCAGAAGACTCCAAAACGTTGCATTTCTACTCTAGTTGATATTAAGTTGAAGGAAGTGACGGTCGAGCTTATTTTTGAAGGAGTCAATCGTGTTACACTGGACCACTGATGGTGGAAGCTTATTCCATTCTCCTTTTCTACAACGTTGGTGAAGAAAAATTTGGTGCAGTCTGAATTTACTTGTCTACATCTGAGTTTTACGCCATTGTTCCTCGTGCGCAAAGTGTCATCGATCATAAACAATGTTGATCTGTCTACATTCGTGAAAACATTAAGTATTTTAAAACATTCGATAAGTTTTCCTCAGGCGACGTTTCTCAAGAGAACATGTTAAGGGTGAAAGCCTTTCTTCGCAGGATTTGTTGCGCAAGGAAGGGATCATTTTCGTTGCCGACGCTGAACACCTTCTAATTTAGCAATATCCTTTGCATGGTGGGAGACCAAAACTGTACCGCATATTCCAAGTGGGGTCTGACTAAACTGTTGTAGAGCAGGAGTATTACATCTTTATTCCTGAATACAAAGTTTCTTTTAATGAAGCCCAACATTCTGTTTGCTTTATTTGCTGCATCGATGCATTGCTGTGAAATTTGAGGTTTGACGCGATTTTGACCCCAAGTCTTTGACGCATTGAACGCTTTTGAGTTTAACGCGCGCATTTCGTATTCGAACTTCTTATTCCTCGTTCCAACGAAGGACCTGGCACTTGTCTACGTTAAAGGGCATCTCCCATCTATCCGACCAAGCTGAAATTTTGTGCAAATCCTCTTGGAGGCTTTGCCTGTCTTCGTCAGTGAGAACCGAGTTACCAATCTTTGTGTCGTCTGCAAATTTACTAATGAGGTTATTGAGTCCAACATCCACGTCGTTGATGTAAATAATGAAAACACTGGGCCAGGACCGAGCCCTGAGGACGCCACTAGTGACAGGCGCCCACTCTGAGTTAAATCCGTCAATCACTACTCTTTGTTGTCTGTTGCTCAACCAATTCGCGATCCATTGGTTTATGACCGTCAATACCTATTTGCTTTAATTTGTAAAGTAATTTATGATGTGGGACTTTATCAAACGCTTTCTGGAAATCAAGATAGACTACGTCCACTGATTTGGTTACGTCATAAACAGTGAAGAGGTCGTTATAAAAGGTTAATAGGTTTGATAGGCAGGATCTTTTGTTTCGGAAGCCATGTTGTGAATCCCCAATCAATGAGTGGCTTTCAAGGTAACTCACAATTTTGTCTCTAATTATGCCCTCAAGTAGCTTACCTACAACCGAAGTTAGACTAATGGGCCTGTAATTACCTGGTACTTTTTTGTCTCCTTTCTTGAAAATCGGTGTCACGTTAGCCTTTTTCCAATCTGAAGGGACGATGCCTTGTCGCAAGGACATATTGAATACGGTTGTGAGGGAGGAGAGTATTTCGCACTTTGTTTCTTTCAGCAGAGTTGGATATACTTTGTCAGGTCCAGGACTTTTATTTGTTTTAAGTGATTTGAGGGCTTTAAGGATTTCATCGGGTTTTATTTCAAAGTTAGGCAATGCATGCTCGGGATTTACATTAGTACTGGTGTTGGTGGTAGTGGTGGGAGGACTGTTATTATTAAACACCGAGGAAAAGTAATTGTTTAATAGGTTTGCAACGTGTTGGCTGTCAGTCACTAGTGCACCGTCGCTGTTTGTTAAAGGTCCAATTCCACTTCTGATCGCCTTTCTGTTGTTTATGTAACTGAAGAAGGATTTCGGATTATTTTACAGTTGTCTGCAATATTTTCTTCATATCTACGCTTTGCCTGACGCACTAATCTTTTACTCGTCGCCTTGCATCATTGTAAGTCTAATGTTTTCGGGCGTGCTTTGCTCTTTCTTTAACCTGTAAAACAATTTTCTCTCCTTGACTGAGTGTTTAATTTCGCTATTAAACGAAGGTGGACTTTTATTAGTATTAATTCGCTTCTCGCACAAAGGGACAAATGTGTACTGCTGAGAAAGAGAGAGAGACTAACGGAACTAAACCATTAAAAGCAATACCATAATAATTACACCTCGCGGCCAGGAAGCTTAGAGTCATGGCAATGCTATAAGAGAGGAGAGGGAGGGAGGAGAGAGAGTGGGAGAGAGACTCGTTGCAGCCAGGTGAAGGTTGATGGTGGTAATTAATTTCTCTATTGATATACAGGCAGGCAGTGCAACCAAAGGGAGAATTTATGGTTGGGAAATTGCCTCTTACTCTCCTTACGGGGGATGGAGGAATGGACAGAAAGAAATTTAATGGAGCTTTTCAAGGGGAGGTGAAGAGGGAGGGAGGGGAGGGATGGAAGGGTGGGTGGAATGGGTTATGGTACAGTCTTGATAATGGAGAGAGAGATTTGGCCACTTTTCTTCTCCTTTACTGTAAAAAAGCTAGATAAACAGAGATATAGGCATAGATACTGAGATAGCTAGATAGATAAATAGATACATACACACATGTAGGCAAATTACTCACTGAAGCAGCCCGTGATATATATTTGTTGATCACTCTGGAAGCATAAGCATTCGAAACCCAAAGCTTCTTAGTGTATTACATAGATACGTAGTAGTTAAGACAATACAGTGCAAATAGAAGGCTTGTATGCAACACAGTGCCACGGGTAATATTCCTAAGTGGCGGAGTCAACTTCATAATCGTAGAGGAGTCGTGAGATAATCCTGGCGTGGGGTGGATGGGCCCTCTTGGCTGTTCCTTCCGTCGCTTTCACTCCCACCTCCTGCCCTTTATATATCACGCTGTCATAATGTTCATATCGTTGGTCTGTGTCTGAGTGTGGGGAGGTATATGTGTGTGTGTGTGTGTGTGTGTGTGTGTGTGTGAGTTCTTCTCCCTCCTCCAAATGCAATGATTATAATTGGTTGTAGAATTTACCGAGTCCTTAACGTCAACTTTTAATTAATTGAAAAGTGAGTCCTGCAGCATAGTAAAGGATGGGCGATGAATAGGGTTTTGATTCCCGACAACACGCGCTAATCTTGTTCCCGGAGCTTTCCCCGCCGAGGAAGGTCAGCTTAACGCAGCCACAAGGGAGGTGTTAAGGTCATTAATTATCTTACGGCACACACACACACACACACACACACACACACACACACACACGAGGTCACATATATATACATTTTCGGCACCCTCCCGCCTGCCCAGCTGCCCCGCGTGACAGGTGTTGAGGGCACTATCACATCAAGCATCGGGACGGAGGGCGGAGAAGGGGAGGAGGGTGGGAGGGTCGCAGGAGGCCAGAAACACCCTCTTGACAGCCGCTGACAGCCCGGCTCGCCGCCCACACCCCTGCACCGACGTGGGGTAAATAATCATTAGTTCTCCCTAAGCCCACACACACACACACACACACACACACACACACACACACACGGGCGTCCGCTAAATAAAGTCCTTTTGCTGCTCTGATGAAGGGTACTTTTTGCGGCTTCGAGGCCCCGTTTCTCTCTCTCTCTCTCTCTCTCTCTCTCTCTCTCTCTCTCTCTCTCTCTCTCTCTCTCTCTCTCTCTCTCTCTCTCTCTCTCTCTCTCTCTCTCTCTCTCTCTCTCTCTCTCTCTCTCTCTCTCTCTCTCTCTCTCTCTCTCTCTCTCTCTCTCTCTCTCTCTCGATCAACACCTGTCTGAGATATTAAAAATAATGTATATGTGGATCTCTTGGCTTGTGTGTGTGTGTGTGTGTGTTTGAGTTGATGTGTGTGTGTGTGTGTGTGTGTGTGTGTGTGTGTGTGTGTGTGTGTGTGTGTGTGTGTGTGTGTGTGTGTGTGTGTGTGTGTGTGTGAATACTTGTAACGATCCTGTAATCTCTCTGTATTGAATTTTTATCTTACTTACATGGGTACCTACTTTTTTGCTGTTTATTGGTCCCTTTCTCTCTCACACACCCTCTCACACCATCTGACATTTAGCTATCACCCTGTCATCATGTTTGTATCGCTGGCGCGCGCGCGCGTGTGTGTGTGTGTGTGTGTGTGTGTGTGTGTGTGTGTGTGTGTGTGTGTGTGAAGGTATAGATGTGTTTGATTTCCTCTTCCTTCTCCACCTAATGTCCTTGTAGAATATATTATGAAGGGTACTTTTTGCAACCCATTTGATATGTGTGTGTGTGTGTGTGTGTGTGTGTGTGTGTGTGTGTGTGTGTGTGTGTGTGTGTGTGTGTGTGTGTGTGTGTGTGAGTTGGTGGGTGGGGTTTAACTTTATATATGAGCGTCCTATCGATCTGGCTGTCTTCAACCGCCTCTCAATCTGTCTATCTATCCACCTCTTTATCTCTTTCAAGGACTAAGTGGTGTATATGTGTCTATGTGGGTGTATGTTTGTCTGTGGGTGTATGTATGGAAGTGGTGTATGTATGTCTATGTTGGTGTATATGTCTTTGTCTTTGGGTGTATGAATGGGAGTGTTGTATGTCTGTATATTCTGGTGTAATTTTCTATGTCTGTGGGTGTATGGGAGTGGTGTATGTCTGTCTATGTGGGTGTTTTTGTGGGATCGGTGTATTTCTATATATGTGGGTGTTTTGCAGGAGTGGTGTATGTTTATATATGGGTTGTATACCTCTGTTTGTGGGTGTATAGGAGTGGTGTATGTCTGTCTATGTGGGTGTATGTCAATGTCTTTGGGTGTCTGTCTAACTATGTGTCTTCATGTCTATATCTGGGGGTGTATGTCTGTCTATGTGTGGTCGTATGTCAATGTCTTTGGGTGTATGTCTATGTGGCTTTATGTCTATGTCTGTGGGTGTATGTCTGTCTCTGTGGCTTTATGTCTATGTCTGTGGGTGTATGTCTGTCTCTGTGGCTTTATGTCTATGTCTGTGGGTGTATGTCTGTCTCTGTGGCTTTATGTCTATGTCTGTGGGTGTATGTCTGTCTCTGTGGATTTATGTCTATGTCTGTGGGTGTATGTCTTTCTCTGTGGCTTTATGTCTATGTCTGTGGGTGTATGTCTGTCTCTTTGGCTTTATGTCTATGTCTGTGGGTGTATGTCTATCTGTGTGGGTTAATGTCTATGTCTGTGGGTGTATGTCTATCTGTGTGGGTTTATGTCTATGTCTGTGGGTGTATGTCTTTCTCTGTGGGTTTATGTCTATGTCTGTGGGTGTATGTCTATCTCTGTGGGCTTATGTCTATGTCTGTGGGTGTATGTCTATCTCTGTGGGTTTATGTCTATGTCTGTGGGTGTATGTCTATCTCTGTGGGTTAATGTCTATGTCTGTGGGTGTATGTCTATCTCTGTGGGTTAATGTCTATGTCTGTGGGTGTATGTCTATCTCTGTGGGTTAATGTCTATGTCTGTGGGTGTATGTCTATCTATGTGGGTTAATGTCTATGTCTGTGGGTGTATGTCTATCTCTGTGGGTTTATGTCTATGTCTGTGGGTGTATGTCTATCTCTGTGGGTTTGTCTATGTCTGTGGGTGTATGTCTATCTCTGTGGGTTAATGTCTATGTCTGTGGGTGTATGTCTATCTCTGTGGGTTCATGTCTATGTCTGTGGGTGTATGTCTTTCTATGAGGGTTTATGTCTATGTCTGTGGGTGTATGGGAGTGGTGTATGTCTGTCAGTGTGGGTGTATACCTATATTTCTGTGTATCTATGGGAGTATTATATGTCTGTCCAAGTGGGTGTATATGTCTTTCTGTGGGTGTTGGGGAGTGATGTATGTTTGTCAAATTGATTATATACGTATGTCTATGTTTGTGGGTGTATGGGAGTGGTGTATGTCTGTCAGTGTGGGTGTATATGTCTTTCTGTGGTGTATGTGCCAATGTTAGTGTTTATTTCTATGTCTATTTGTGTGTCTATCTATGTGGGTGAATATATCTATGTTTGTGTGAATGGGAGTGGGGTATGTCTGTCAAAGTGGGTGTGGTTGTCATTCTGTGGGTGTATGTGGGTGTAGGGAAATGGTGTATGTCTCTATGTGAGTGAATATGTCTTTGTGGGTGTAGGGGAGTGGTGTGTGTCTCTATGTGAGTGAATGTCTTTCTGTGGGTGTATGGAAGTGGTGTATGTGTTTACCTCTATGTCAGTGAGTGTATGTCTATCCATGTGGGTGTATATGTCTATGTCTATGGGTATATTGAAGTGGTGTATGTCTGTCAGTGGGGGTGTATTCCTATATATCTGTGGATCTGTGGGAGTATTATATGTCTGTCCAAGTGGGTGTGTATGTCTTTCTGTGGGTGCATGGGAGTGGTATATGTCTGTCTTTGTGGGTGTATAAATACCGTCTGTGGGTGGATGAGAGTGGAGTCTGTCTGTGGGTGTATATGTCTATGTCTTTGGTGTATGAATGGGAGTGGTGTAAGTCTGTCTGTGGGTGTATATGTCTATGTCTTTGGTGTATGAATGGGAGTGGTGTAAGTCTGTCTGTGGGTGTATATGTCTATGTCTTTGGTGTATGAATGGGAGTGGTGTAAGTCTCTATGTGGGTGTATATGTCTATGTCTTTGGTGTATGAATGGGAGTGGTGTAAGTCTGTCTGTGGGTGTATATGTCTATGTCTTTGGTGTATGAATGGGAGTGGTGTAAGTCTGTCTGTGGGTGTATATGTCTATGTCTTTGGTGTATGAATGGGAGTGGTGTAAGTCTGTATGTGGGTGTATATGTCTATGTCTTTGGTGTATGAATGGGAGTGGTGGAAGTCTCTATGTGGGTGTATATGTCTATGTCTTTGGTGTATGAATGGGAGTGGTGTAAGTCTCTATGTGGGTGTATATGTCTATGTCTTTGGTGTATGAATGGGAGTGGTGTAAGTCTCTATGTGGGTGTATATGAATGTGAATACTTGTCACGTTCCTGTAATCTCTCTGTATTTAATTTCTCTCTTACTTACGTGGGTACCTACTTTTTTGGAGATTATTGGTCCCTTTCTCTCTTTCTCTCACACTCTCACACCATCTGACATTTAGCTATCACCCTGTCATCATGTTTGTATCGCTGGCGTGTGTGTGTGTGTGTGTGTGTGTGTGTGTGTGTGTGTGTGTGTGTGTGTGTGGGAAGATAGAGGTGTGTGTGATTTCCTCTTCCTTCTTCACCTAATGTTCTTCTTGCTCTTATTATGAAGGGTACTTTTTGAAACCCGTTCGATATCTCTTGTGTTGGATGGTGTTTGGGGGATGGTGTGTGTGTGTGTGTGTGTGTGTGTGTGTGTGTGTGTGTGTGTGTGTGTGTGTGTGTGGATGTGGGTGTGGGTGGGGTGTATGTGTGTCAATCTTTATATATGAGTTTTCTTTCTATCTGGCTATCTATCTGTCTGTCTGTCTGTCTATCCATATCTATGTTCCTTTCAAGGACTCTCAACGCTCACTGAAAATCGTTAAGCTTAAGGTTATAGGAGGTCTCCCTCTGAACTAACTTTTATTTATTTATTTATGTATTCATTTTTTTTCTCGTATCTCTCATCAGTCATTTCCCAAACATGATTCCTCCTTCCTCTCTTCCTTCCTCCCTCTCCCTCTATTCTAGCCCTCCTCCTCTCCTCAATCTTTCCTCCTTCTCTTCCTTCCCTCCCTCCATCCTCAATCTTTCCTCCCCACCCCTTTCCTTCCTCACTTCCATCCCTTCCCCTTTCCCTCTTTCCTTCGTCTCTATCTCTTCCCCCCACCTCCCCTTTCCAGCCTCCCCTCTTCCTCCTCCACTTCTTCCTCTTCTGTCTACTCTTCCTCCTCTCCCACTTCCTTCAGCCGGGGAGTGAGATAAGCCGTGAAGGTCTGACGTGGGATCTGACTTTCTTCCTAGAATGAGTTATGATGATAATTATATTGAGGGTTAAATTTTAGACACTTAGATGGTTACTGTAATGATTATGAGGATGAAGCTTACGCAGGAAAAGCTTGTAGGAGTTAAGGGAATATAGGAAAATGAAACACACACACACACACACACACACACACACACACACACACACACACACACACACACACACACACACACAAAGGACGTGTCATAATACCTCTACATCGTCATCCTTCTATTTATCTCCGAGGACTTACAACTCATAACATCTCAACTTAGAAGACCAGGAGGAGGAGGAGGAGGAGGAGGAGGAGGAGGAGGATAGGTGAAGTATGGAGAATAGGAAAACGAGGAGGAGGTTAGGTACAAAAATTCAAACAAAAGTAACAAAAGGAGGAGGAGGAGGAGGAGGAGGAGGAGGAGGAGGAGGAGGAAGAAGAGGCCTTTTGCAAACTCCTTATGTTCTTATGTTGTCTTCCCTCCTCTCCACTCCTGTTGTCTATTCTCTCCTCTCCTCTCCTCTCCTCTCTTTTCTCCTCTCTCTTCTTCTCTCCTCTCATCCCATCTCTTCAGTTCCTTAAAATTCTCTTCTCTTGGTTAGACTAAAAGATATTCCCTCGTTTTCTCTTCTTAACTCATATCTTAATTTACAAAAGGCTCTCAATGTGCTGATTTTAATTATTAGCTTAACCCGCCTTCTGTGTTCTTTCCTTGATACGCGCTGACTTCAGTAATAAATAAGCTTCTCTCTCTTCTGACCTCTCTTCTGGCCTCTCCTTCTGTTCTCTTGTGTCTAGCGGGCCTTGTGTTCCTCTTTTTGTGTTTTCCCCTTGAGCTGTCTGCCTCCCCTGCTGTAGAGAAAAGGTGTGATATTTTACGCCTGTCTGTAGCTCTCTGGTGTTAGGTGTTCATGGTTTGCTGGGTTTGGGTGTGTGATGCTTAGTTTTAGGTCTCTCATTTCCATTAATTTTAGTTTTTTTTTTAATTTATTCTTCTGTAGCTTGGAAGTGTTGGGTTTTCATGGCTCGTTGTTCTTGCCTGCTTGATGTTTATTTTTAGGTTTTCTTTTTCTTTAATTTGTTTAGGCTCCTTGACTTTTTTGGTGGCTTTCAAGTGTTGGGTTTTCATGGCTTGCTGTTCATGCCTGTCTGATGTCTATTTTTAGGTCTCTTTTCCATTAATTTGTTCAGTTTCCTAGACTTCTTCATTGTTGTATTATTTTTTCTCTTGCATTATTTTCCTGCCTTCTGTAAATCGTACTTTGCCTGAATGTATTTTCTTGTTATATTATCAATTTTTACCTCTTCTCAATACTTCTCCAGTCTGCAAACTAGTATACCTTGCCTATTTGTCTTAATTTACCTTGTCATGTCTCTCTTAATATGTTTTTTTTTAATTATAATATCAAATTTTGCCTCCTCATAATACCTCTCCAGGCTACAAACAATACCGTGCCAATTTTTCTTGCGTTTTCTATTATTTTACCTTTTAACTTCTTTCCTCGATAGTTTTACCGTTTCTAAACCACATATTGCCCAGTTTTCTGGTACTCCTTCACACCTCTTACGAACCATACCTTGCCAAGCTTCCTAACGTTTTTCTATATTTTTCGTCTTCTCATCTTCCTCGCAAGCTACTGTTCACACCGACTCTCCTTACCCAGCCATTTTCCTTCTCTTCCATACGTCTAACTTCAGCAAATCACACCTTACCTAACATATTTAACATCTCTCACCGTTTTCCTGCTCATCCTCCTCCGCACAGTACACGCCTTGCCTTATGCAGTCAGCTTTTTTCCCTTGCTCAGCTGTCGCCCCTCGAGGCAGGGACGAGCGGCGGGCGGTGAGAAGCGGGCGGCAAGAAGCAAGGGGCCGGTCCGTAGTGGGCGCGAGAACTGGTTAGCACGGGCCCTCATCATCCCCGGCCGGCCCTGCCCCGCCGCGGCAAAAACGGAGTACCGCCGCCGGTCATAAGGCCAAATGGATGTAAATGTAATTTCATCTCTTACGTACCATTCCCCCGCGCACAACAACATGTATTTCTACGCTTCGGGTTACGCTTTCGTGCTGTATTTTCTGGTGCTGTGTGGTTTTCTTACGCCGTGTGTCTTACTGGCTGTACGTTTGTAGTTAATGTGATCTTTTTTACTGTATTCTGCAGCTGCCTGTGGCTCGAACTGCAGCTGGGAAGTACAAACAGGAATACAGGGGATATTCTGTACGCTTATCTGCATGTATATTAATTTTTTTTTTAGTGTTGTTTGGGATGTTTGACGTTTTCTTGACCTTTTTTTTGTGTGTTTGTCTTAAAGTGCTTTATGCAAGTATCAGTGGGAAATTTAGTCGATTTTTCATCTCTCTTGTACCGATTCGCGTTGCTCTTTTCTGCTATGTTCATTATTTTTCTAAGGCCAGTGTAGTTTTCTGACTATAACCTCAAGGATTTGTAGACTAAACAGTGGCTACGACGTACTAAAAAATATATATCATAGGGCACGATTAACACGTAGCATACTGGAGGCTACAAAACTAAGAAAGATTACCGAAGTTTAACATTTCAAGAACTACATATATACGCATTAAGCTCGCAATATGATAACAAAAGGCATGAAATGGATGTGTAGGCAAACGCTTTTTCTTACACAAACAGCGAGGATCAAAACAGAGAATGGATACCTGTAGACAGAGATAAAAGAAGAGCTTGTGTACTCATAATTATTGATGTTTGTAGGGAAAGGTGTGAGGGAGAAACGGGAATAGCAAAAACATATGAGAAAACACCATAAAGGATAAAGAACTGAATACAAACATGGGAGAAGAGCTTGAGTATTTATAACGATTGACGTTCGTAGGAAGAGGTGAAGAGGAGCAAGGAAAATAGTAAAAATATATGAAAAAACCTACCATTAGGGAGGTGAGGCTCTGTGAAGGGGCGAGGGTAGAGGAACTGAGGGACACGCACGGCTAATGAAAGCTACACGAGGCGGGGTTTGCTGGAGAGGGAGAGAAAAAATATGGGAAAGATGAGCCAGCAAAAAAGTTAACAAATTGGGGATTCCTTTACGACGGAAACGAAAAAAGACAAACACGACGGAAACAAAAAAAGGAACAAATGAGTCACGACCTTTTATTATTTAGAGGCAAGAACTTACACAACGGAGGAAGAAATAATGGGAAATGGTAAATCGGGTAAACGTTTCAATTCTATAACCGAGAATGTCATGGGGATACCAGCACCGTTAGAAATAAATGCACGTTAATTTATAGACACTGATGAATATACGCTAATAAGTATACGTTGATTATCTTACGTTACAATATAGTAATAGTAATGAGGAGGAGGAGGAGGTGGAAGTTATCAAAGGGAAGAAGAATAACCTGGAGAAAAAGAAGAAGAAAAAGAAGAAAGAAGACAAAGAAAAAAGAAGCAAAGAAGCAAAAGAAGAAAGAAAAAAAGCAGTAAATGAGAAAAAGAAGAACTCAAAGAAAAAGGGGAAGAAGGAGACATAAGAAAGATGATGAAGAATACTGACAAAGGGGAAATAAAAGAGCCAATTGAAAGAATGACAACGACTCTACATATGAAAGAAGACGTAGGAAGACGGAAGGGAAAAAGAGGAGACTGAAGGAGGAGGAGGAGGAGGAGGAAGAAGAAAAAAAAAAAAAAAAGAGAAGAAAAAAGAGGAGAAGAAAAAGAAAAAAAAAGAAGAAGAAGGAGAGGAGGAGGAGGAGGAGGAGGAGAATAAGAGCTGGGTAAGAGGAGGAAATAAAGAGAGTAACAGAAGAGGAGAGGAAGGGAGAGGAGGAATTTATAAACATGGGGTGACTGTAACAAGGAGACCAAACAAAGAAGTAACATTTGGAAGAGCAAGAAACCAACAAAAGAGAGAGAGAGAGAGAGAGAGAGAGAGAGAGAGAGAAGGAGGAGGAGGTGGAAGTGCCTTGGGGTTGTGTGTGAGAGCAGTCAAGGGCAAACAGAGGGGGGGAGGAGAGGAAGGAGGGGATGCAATGGGCTAAATGGAAGGGAGGAAGACCATTATCAAGGGTGGAAGGGATTACGGTGTGGGTGACCTGGGATTAAGAGGGGGTGGCTGGGGGAGCAGAGAGAGAGAGAGAGAGAGGGGGGGAGGGAGAGATGGTGGGAGTGTGGGAGGGAGGGAGGGGAATGGTGTGTGTGTGTGTGTGTGTGTGTGTGTGAGAGAGAGAGAGAGAGAGAGAGAGAGAGAGAGAGAGAGAGAGAGAGAGAGAGAGAGAGAGAGAGAGAGAGAGAGAGAGAGAGAGAATAAAAGGAAAAAAATACGAAAAGAAAAAAAATACGAGAGGAAAGAAAGGAAAAAGAAAGAAGAGAAGAAAACGAAAAAAGAGACAAGGATCAAAAGAAGAAAAGAGATGAAAAAGAAAGAAGAAAGAAGTAAGAAAAAAGAAAGAAAAAGAGAAAAAAGAGAGAAGGAACGAACGAACGAACGAACTCAGGGTTGCAGGGGTCACGTGACGAACAGGATCAAGGTCCCAGCGGGGGTATACAAGTCGTGTGGTGTAAGTCGTAAGGTTGATAAAGGCTAAAAAATAATAATAATAATAAAAAAAAGAAATACACTTCATCTAATATCCAGCCTTGAGAGGGGAACGAACCCTGACCCATTACCTTTGTGAATCGGATGCGCTAGCCACTCCGCCATCGTAGAGTTGACATGGGGAGTGATTTTAAAGTAATAGAGTAAGGAGAGTGAAAGAAAGGACGGGAAAATATATAAGAAAAGAAGGAATAGAGAAAAAGCTGAAAAAAATAATAAGTAGGCAGAATTAATTGAGAACGGAGGAAAAAAAAGTAAATGAAGGAATAGACAAAAAGCTGAAATAATTATAAGTAAGCTAAAATAAGTGGGAATGGAGGAAGAGGAGTAAAGGAAGAGAAGGAATAGAGAAAAGGCTGAAATAATTATAAGTAAGGAAAAGTACATGAATGGATAAGAAAAGTAAATGAAAAGAAGGATTAGAGAAAAAAAAAGATGAAGGGATTAGTAAGCAGAAGTAAGTGAGATTAGAGGAAGAAATATAAATGAAGAGAAAGAATAGAAAAAAAAAAAGATAGACATAATTAGTAAGAAATTATTCAGCAAACGTGAGCTAGGTGAGGTAAGGGAGCCGTGACCTCTCCTAACACTCACTCATGACATAGTGAACGGAAGGCCTCGTCATTATGAGTGTCGAAAGCAGCGAGTCTGTAATAAAACGATGCAGGGTTGACTGTTTGACCTCTTCCACCCGAAAGTGACCTCTGTTCTGGCATCTTTTTTTTTTTTTTTTTTTATCAGAACAGCATAACGCGGACTTTTTGTTGGTCTTGCTAATAACAGAAGCCATGAAGCAACGTGAGAGCGAGGAAGAGTCACCCGCCGTCTAGTTCACTCTCGAAGAACCACCTCACGACCGCCTTAAAAACGAGAGATTGTGTTAATGTTACTGTGTCTCTGTTATTGCGGATACAGGTAAAGAATAGTCACTGAAGGCGGGGTTGAGGCCATTGAACTGTGCTGTGAAGGACTGGGCACGCCTTCCCATAACACAGCGGCTAGTGAAGGGAGGTCGCAAGCAAAATGAGAGAGAAAATGTAATGAAATGTAATGATGGTTGAGGTCGCATCGTGGGAAGCCTCGTGGTTTTTCTGCAACATTTCGTTCAATATAAAGTGTAGTAACGTGAGACTGGGGAGCCGGTTTTACAGATTCATAAATTTGTCAAAGAATATTCTGGCAAACGATCAATTCTTCGTAGCTCACAAACATGTCCTATTCAAGACAATATAGTGAAGATTGCCCGAGTGTCTTGCCGGTGCTAACAGTCACTCCCCTTCAGCAAGAGAGTAAACAACATTCCCTTCAGGACAGAGAGGCTCACCTTTAACCTACCGCTCAGAAAGTAGTGTTTATGTATCTGTTTACTAAGTCTGTCTATAGAGTAACGATGCCAACAACTTTCTTAACACGACAAAATCAATCTTAGACTCCCTCTCGATATCCATTGCTTGTGTTTGCCTATCTATGGAGTAATTAAGTGGAGTAACTAATGGAGTAATTAACTAACTATAGCTCATTACGTAGCCTTTTTATGAAGGAGCAATATCCACACGCCAAAATCTGTTTAGTCTCCCTCTCGATAGGTGTTGTTTGTCTGTTTGTCTAACTTACTAAGGGAAGAGTTTGGCAATGTCTTCACTCCTTCATCGCTTTCACTCATACACTCCATCAGAAGAGTCTACGTACTTGTTTACTAAGCTTGCCTGTGAAGTAACAATGCAAACAACTTTCCCTGCCCCACATTATCAGCCTTAGTCTTCTTTTCAATAAGTGTAGCGTTTGTGTGTTTGCCTAACTTGCTAAGGGAAGTTAATCAGTCTTTTCGCTCTTTCGCTCATAAATTCAATAAGCACTGATCATATATTTGTCAAGACGGCAAACACCTTTTCCTATAGGACAGAATGTGGTTTAGTTCCGTGGCCCGATGTCAGAATATTTGTCCAACCTGCTACTGAAAGGCTTAATCAGTATCTTCACTCCTTCATCTCTGTCACTGGTAAACTCTGGAACAACCTTTCGCCTACTGTAATCCTTCCTATGGCAAACTATTTCAAGAGCGGAGTATATGAAAACGCTTAAAAATATACTTGATACTACTGAGAGATTTAATCAGTATCTTCATTCCCTCATCTCTGCCACTGATAAACTCTAGAGCAGCCTTTCGCCTACTGTAATCCTTCCTATGGCGAACTATATCAAGAGCGGAGTATATGAAGACGTGCTTAAAAACATACTTGATACTGCTGAGAGATTTCATTAGTATCTTCATTCCTTCATCTCTGAAACTGGTAAACTCTGGAACAACCTTTCGCCTACTGTAATCCTTCCTATGGCAAACTATTTCAATAGCGGAGTATATGAAGACGCGTTTAAAAACATATTTGATACCACTGAGAGATTTAATTAGTATCTTCATTCCCTGCCCCTCCCCTTGCTTGCCTTTCCTCTGCTTTTTCTCTTTCTTTTCTCTCTTTCCTCTTCCTCAGGCTACCCTACCGTGCTCTCCTCTCCATCCCCTGCCTTAGTCACCCTCACTTTTCATGCATTTCGTTTGCCTTCTCCGCCCTTTCATGCTCCTCCTTTCCCTGTCGTTCCCGCCCTTATCCTTCCACGGTTGTTTTGTATCCTCTTCTCCTTGTGTTTATTTGTCCTGGCCTGTCCTTGTGTTTCCTCTTGTCCTTGTGTTTCCTTGTCCTGGCTTGTCCATGTGTTTCCTCTACCGGTGTGGCTCAATGTCCCGTCTCTCGGCATTCATGTTTTTTTGCCTCGCACCGGAGTGTTCTTGCCCCTCCCTCCCTCCCTCCCTTCTTGCCTCAGTCTTGTCCTTCATCGTCTTTAGGTTCATCCAATACCTTTTCACCTGCTTCCTCCTTTAATCGTCCTTCTCGCCCATGTCCTGCTCTCCCTCTGCTTCATCTTGGCCTTCTTTGGGGTGCCCTTGCCTTCTTTCTCCTTTCCTCTCTGCTTCGCTTCGCCCTTTCTGCTTTCTGCTCCTGTTTTCGTATTTCCCGCCTGTCCTGCTCTCCCTCCTGCTTGTCTTTCCCTTCTTTGGTGTGTCTTTGCCTTCCCCCTTTCTCCTTCCTTGCCTATTTCCCTGCTTCACCCTCTGCTTCTCCCTGCTTCTGCTCTTCTCGTGTTTCACTCCTTTCAGCCTCCTGTGTTCCCTTCTCCTCTCTGCGTTGCTGCAAATACTTATCTCAAGGTTTTCTCTCTTCCTTTTGATTGTTCTTGATTCTTCTCTTCCTCCATCTCCCTTTTCGTGTATTCCGTCCTTCTGGTCTGTCGTATCTACCCCCTTATCTTCTTTCTTTCTCTCTCCTTTTCTTTCCTTCTCTCGTTTGCCCCGATTTCAATTATTTTCATCTTTCTTATCTCTGGTTAAGCTCACTGTCTCTCTCTCTGTTTTCCTCCCCTCCCCCCTCTTGCCTTTCCTCCTCCTTCTCCTCCTTCTCCGCCTCCCTTTCTTTGTTTTCATGTTCCTGTTCTTCTTTTGCTTAAACTATCATTTTCCTTTGTCATTTATTACTTACCTCTCTCCTTTCTGTTGTTTTACTTCTCCTCCTTCATGTTTTCCCTTCCTCCTCCTCCTGGTCATCCTCACTCTCCTCCTCCTCCTCCTCCTGGTCATCCTCACTCTCCTCCTCCTCCTCCTCCTCTTCCAGTGACGATGACGAACTGGTTTCAGAGTCGACTTTCCGTATTAAGGCGATCGGAACCCTTTTTTTGTCCCTCGCATCCTCTTGCATTCGGTTTTAAGCCTTGTGTTTAGCTATCATATTTTTGCCTTATTTTTTGCCTCACTTTTTGTCTTGATCGTGTTGTTCCGGCTGTCAAGGTCTTGCTGGTCCTGAATGAGCTCTCAATCTTTTCGTCTCATCAACACCCTCGCAGCCTCTCACTCTTTTTCTTCTTCTTCTTCCTCTTCTTCCTTTTCCTTCTACTCCGCTCTTCGTCTCATCAGCTCTCCTCCTCATACTGATAGTCTTCTACCTCTCAAACTCCGCCGCAATGTTGCCTCTCTTTCTATCTTCTATCGATATTTCCACGCTGACTGCTCTTCTGAACTTGCTAACTGCATGTCTCCCCCCCTCCCGCGGCCCCGCTGCACTCGACTTTCTACTCATGCTCGTCCCTATACTGTCCAAACCCCTTATGCAAGAGTTAACCAGCATCTTCACTCTTTCATCCCTCACGCTGGTAAACTCTGGAACAATCTTCCTTCATCTGTATTTCCTCCTGCCTACGACTTGAACTCTTTCAAGAGGAGGGTATCAGGACACCTCTCCTCCCGTATTTGATCTTCCTTTCGGCCACCTCTTTTGTTTCTTTTTTAGGAGCAGCGAGTAGCAGGCTTTTTTTTTATTATTGTTTTCTTTTTTTTGTGCGCCCTTGAGCTGCCTCCTTTGTTGTAAGAAAAAAAAAATCAGTCTCTCTTTCTCTCTGTTTATTTGTTAATGTGGATATTTTTTTTTCTTTTCTTCCCATTCCTCTTTCTTTTGTATGATATAATTTCCTTTTTTTCTCCTCCTCCTCCTCCTCCTCCTCCTCCTCCTCCTAGCTCCTCCTCCTCCTCCTCCTCCTCCCCTACAGACTCCCGAAAGAGCAAGAAAATGAATCCCCGGCGCCCAGCAGCGAGAGGTTAAGTGATAAACGAGGGACACCGCGTCTCCAAACATAGACTCAATCCGGAGTGTTTTTAAACGTCCCGCTGCTCGACCCTCCTGCCCCAGCCCTTCACACACGCCTTACCCTTCCTCCCTTCACCCTGTTGTCTCGCCCTCGCCTCTCCCGCCCCGCTCACCCGCCCACCCGACCACCCTCTCCCACCCTTCCTTCCTCCACTACCACCACCTGGCCTCTTCCACTACCACTGCAGCATCCATTCTCAACGCCACTTTGCCAACCATCGCCATCTCACTACCTCCACCAGTCCCTACCACAATGTCCTTCATCCGACCACACTCTTCCACTACTTACCTTCCTGCTTCCACTACCACCACCTGGCCACCTCCACTACCACTGCAGCATCCATTCTCGACTCCACTTTACCAACCATCTCCATCTCACTACCTACTCCACCCCTGCCACTACTACGTGTCCTCTTAGCCACCCTCATCTCCTCCACTCTATCCTGCCCCCCCATGCATCCACTTCCCAACTCCACTTTAGTTAACCGTCTACCTCCCTTTCTTCTCCTCCTTCTCTCCCTTCATACTGCTAGCTGTTACCTCCCTTACACTACCTCCACCAATCCCTACCACGATATCCTTCATCCTACCTCCCTTCCTTACCTCCTCTTTCACCCCCTTCCATCCTGCTAGCCGTTACCTCC
The DNA here is from genome assembly GCF_024679095.1 of Eriocheir sinensis. Lineage (NCBI taxonomy): Eukaryota > Metazoa > Arthropoda > Malacostraca > Decapoda > Varunidae > Eriocheir > Eriocheir sinensis. The sequence goes on from NW_026111690.1 coordinate 35,411, forward strand.
CTTACACTACCTCCACCAATCCCTACCTCAATATCCTTCATCCTGCCTCTCTCCCTCTCTATCATCATCAGCATCAGCTCCTAACCATCATCTCCACTCTCGGATCCTGACCTTACCAAACTCCACTATTACTATGGTCAGCCAACAGTTGCCCATTCTCTCTCTCTGCTTACCTTTTCACCTGTATTCTCCATCCACCACCCAATGTTTACCTTCCTCCCATCTCCACCACCACCTAGTCACCCCCTGATCTTCTTACCTTCCTCAAATCCACCGCTATTTCTACAGCCCTCCACCGTGACCACCACATACTCTTTTGATTTCCTACCCCCCTCCCCATCGTACTGTCTCCAGCGTCCGTTCCCTTCCACTCTTTTTGAAATCCATTCCACCTATCTATCCACTCAGTATCACCATTCCCTCATCCACTTCTCTAATCTTCCCTTGCAACTCTCTCTCCTTTTCTTTTACTGTCCTTCCACTTTTAAATTCTCCACTCACCACTCGTCTTCCAGTGACCAATTCTTCCACCAAATAACTTTCACCTCATCCACAATACAGTATCAATCTCTACTCTGTTTGCTTCTCCACTCACCGCTTATTCCATCCACTCCACTCGTATCAAACAACTTTCTCGCACCATCCACCTCTCCTCAGATCCTTAGTACTGATTCTTTAACTTGGTAACGATCCAACGTTCGATATTGGAGAGCAGGAATGTGATAATTATGTAGCCCCGTGGTATATGTATGTTTAGGTTTTCTCCTGGCCACTGATATATAATGGAGTGCAACTAAAACACATCAATAAATAGGTATGTTATGATATGTTCCTTTGCTAGTCATATGTTCCTTTGCGAATATCCTCCTTTACCAATCACACATTCCTCCACGAAGCCCAAGTAGCAACAGTTAAAGAAATAAATTATGAAAAAAAAAATACAACCCACAATTCCATTCGATCTATACGTAGCTGACAACGCGGCCACCATGACATCCTGGGTACAGCTTCTCCTCGCTTCTGTTTATTGTTGTGATCCTCAAAGTGATTCCGATTCGCCCGTGTATAAATAAATGCCTCCGCGTCTGGTATTTATTTGATATTGAAAGACAAAAGTAATCGTCGTTGTAAGTTTTTTCCTCCGGTGCTTTTGAGAACAGTAATGGCCTCTTTGAAGTTATAAATGACCCGTGTGTTAATTTGATATGGACGAGGAGGAGAAGGAGGAGGAGAGGGGCGAGGGGGAAAGAGGAAGGAGGAGAGGAAGGAGATAACTAGCAGGAACAACGAGGGCGACAAGGACGATTTGGAAGAAGAAGAAGAAGAAGTAGGAGAAGAAGACGTAGGAGAAGAAGAAGTAGGAGAAGAAGACGTAGGAGAAGAAGAAGAAGAAGAAGAGTAGGAGAAGAAAAAGAAGAAAAAGAAGAAGAAAAAGAAGAAGAAGAAGAAGAAGAAGAAGACGAAAATAAGTAGGAGAAACTAAAGAAGTAACAGGAGAACAGAAAGAAAGCAACGAGGATTAGGAGAAACAGCAGGACCAGAAATAGGGAGAGGAGACTAGGAGGAAGAGTAGAAGAGCATAAAAGGAAGAGTAGAAGGGGAACAGGATAAAAAATAGGGAGAAGAGAAGTAGAAGGAAGGACAGGAGAACAGAGAGGAGGAAGAAGAGGAGCAGAAAGAGCAGGGGAGCAGAAATAGGTAGAAGAGAAAAAAGAGGACGAGGAGGAGGACAAAAAGAAGGCTGATGAGGATGAAAACGGGAACGCATGCGAGGACGAAGACGAGGACGAGGGTGAAATAGTCTAACGAGGAAAAGATGTAGCCAAAGATTGAAAACGATGACTAGAGTAAGAGAACGCTGACGAGGCAGAGGACGAGGACGAACAGAAAGACAAGTATCAGGATAAGAAAGGAAGTCTGACGAGGGTGAAAACGAAGACCAGTAAAAAGACACCGACGAGGACAAAGACGATTAATAAGGGAAGCAAGAGGATAGATATAAGGAGGATGTTTGGGGCGGGCGCGGCAGGGATGGGGTCTGTGGTGGGGCCGCTCATTTCAATACAATAGCCGCGGGAAGGAAGGAAGAAAGGAAGGTCGGCAGCGTACACCTGGTGATGAGAGGCGTGCATACCTGCCTCTAAATTAGTCCAGGTGTGTGTGTGTGTGTGTGTGTGTGTGTGTGTGTGTGTGTGTGTGTGTGTGTGTGTGTGTGTGTGTGTGTGTGTGTGTGTGTGTGTGTGTGTGTGTGTGTGTGTGTGTGTGTGTGTGTGTGTGTGTGTGTGTGTGTGTGTGTGTGTGTGTGTGTGTGTGTGTGTGTGTGTGTGTGTGTGTGTGTGTGTGTGTGTGTGTGTGTGTGTGCGTGCGTGTGTGAGACAGCCTTTATGTAGATGGGCGGAGTAAAGAAAGAGAAAAATAAAGAAAGGAAGGAAGAAAGAAAGAAGGAGATGAATGAAGGAAGAAAGAAAGGGAGGAATGACTGAGAGAAGGAAGGAAGGAAGGAAGAAAGAAAGACCATGAAGTAAGTAAACAGAAAAGAAAGTGATCAAAGAAAATGAAACATTTAAAAGAAATAAAAAAAAAGAATGAGTAAAGAAATGAACAAGAATTAAGAAAAAGAACAAGAGATAACATTTATGGAAGGAAGAGAAAGACAGTGAAAGAAAAAAAAAATGAGAGAGAGAGAGAGAGAGAGAGAGAGAGAGAGAGAGAGATCAACGCTAATACACATCTTCCCCCAGTTTACGGGCGTCGGTATATCAAAAGCTTTTTCCGGACGCAGCCAACGCGGAATCATTTTTGCGGATTTAACAAGAGAGTATTAATGTCCGACGCTATTCTTTTGCGGGACTGTGAAATTTGCCAAGAAAGGAGGGCGTGAGGAGAGGAGAGAAGAGAAAAGAATTGGAGGGAGAAAAGGAGGGATGGAGAGAGGAAAGGAGGAACGAAGGAAGAGATGGAGAAAGGAGGAGGGAGAAATGGGAGAGATGAGAAGAGAAAAGGAAGAACAGAAGATTGGAGGAAGAAAACGAAGGACAGACAGGTAAGCGTTGGACAGGTGTGCCGGCCCGACCAGGTCGTGTGTTGGTGTGTCTGAAGTAAGTTTGAAGAAGTCTCTCTCTCCTTCCCATCTCCCTATTTCTTCTATACACTGCCTGCTCCTCTCCCCCTCTCCCATATCCTTCACTTATCTTTCCTCATTTCTTGAAGTCTATTTTGTTCCCCTACAGTTCTTCTCCACAAAATCTCCCTATTTTCATGCGGTCTTCGGTGTCAGGCACATATCCCTCTTTCGCTCTCTCTGTTTCTCACCCTCTCACTCACTTATTTTTATTTCCAGTTGCTCCACTTGCTCCAGTTGCTCTTTCACTATGGGTCTAGTTCTCGTCCTCGCCTTCTTCTGCTGGACATGGACGGCCACCTTGGCCCAGGAGCCATGGGTCATTGCACCCAAGGCCCTCGCCAAGGATGTGGACGGCAACGGCGACAGCCCGCGCCCGGACGGGTCCCTCCTCTTCCCGACAAGTCCGGGCGCGGCAGAAAGGACCAGGCTGCTGGGAATAGCCCGGTTCTGCCTACAAGACGCCGTCGCCCTTCGGGGCAGGAGCAATGTTCAACAGGAGGTCCTAACAAGCCTCCTGCAGCAACAGGCCAGCTGGCGGAAGGCCTTGGAATTCCAGGGGCAGAAACTCCTCCAGCTGCAGGAGCGCCACCAGGAGCTGCTGGGCAGGCACATGCTCTTCGCCACCCAGCACGAAGCCCTGGAGGAGGACCACGCCGCCCTGCAGCGGCAGCACGCAGGACTGCTGGATGAAACGCCCGCTGCGTGCTGCCCTGGAGAGGGACCGAAGGGCCGGCGAACACCTCCGGCTGGAAAATGCTCTCCTTGCCTCCTCCCTCCAGAAGACCCGCCAGGAAGCTGCCGCCCTGCATAGGGTTATCCAGGCACAAGAAATGGCGAGGAGGGAACAGGAGAGCACAAGGCTATCGCTAGATCAAGATAGTTCCGCCCTTCCTGACGGTGAAGATGTCACCGATGAATATACCAGTGGCATGAATGAAGAGGTGGAAGACACCATTGAATATGCCACCGATGAAGATGCCACTGGCATAAATGACGAAATGGAAGAGCCAATTGAAAATGTCAACGATGACGATCCCAATGGCATGAATAACGAAACGGAAAAGACAATTGAAAATGTCAACGATGAAGATGCAAATGGCATGAATGACGAGATGGAAAAGACAATTGAAAATGTCAACGATGAAGATGCGAATGGCATGAATGACGAGATGGAAAAGACAATTGAAAATGTCAACGATGAAGATGCAAATGGCATGAATGACGAGATGGAAAAGACAATTGAAAATGTCAACGATGAAGATGCAAATGGCATGAATGACGAGATGGAAAAGACAATTGAAAATGTCAACGATGAAGATGCAAATGGCATGAATGACGAGATGGAAAAGACAATTGAAAATGTCAGTGATGAAGATGCCATTGACATGAATGACGAGATGGAAAAGACAATTGAAAATGTCAGTGATGAAGATGCCATTGACATGAATGACGAGATGGAAAAGACAATTGAAAATGTCAGTGATGAAGATGCCATTGACATGAATGACGAGATAGAAGAGCCAATTGAAAATGTCAGTGATGAAGATGCCATTGACATGAATGGCGAGATAGAAGAGCCAATTGAAAATGTCAGTGATGAAGATGCCATTGACATGAATGGCGAGACAGAAGAGCCAATTGAAAATGTCAACGATGAAGATGCCATTGACATGAATGGCGAGACAGAAGAGACAATTGAAAATGACATCGATGAAGATGCCATTGACATGAATGACGAGATAGAAGAGCCAATTGAAAATGTCAACGATGAAGATGCCATTGACATGAATGGCGAGACAGAAGAGCCAATTGAAAATGTCAACGATGAAGATGCCATTGACATGAATGGCGAGACAGAAGAGCCAATTGAAAATGTCAACGATGAAGATGCCATTGACATGAATGGCGAGATAGAAGAGCCAATTGAAAATGTCAACGATGAAGATGCCATTGACATGAATGGCGAGACAGAAGAGCCAATTGAAAATGTCAACGATGAAGATGCCATTGACATGAATGGCGAGACAGAAGAGCCAATTGAAAATGTCAACGATGAAGATGCCATTGACATGAATGGCGAGATAGAAGAGCCAATTGAAAATGCCAGTGATGAAGATGCCATTGACATGAATGGCGAGACAGAAGAGCCAATTGAAAATGCCAGTGATGAAGATGCCATTGACATGAATGGCGAGACAGAAGAGCCAATTGAAAATGCCAACGATGAAGATGCCATTGACATGAATGGCGAGATAGAAGAGCCAATTGAAAATGCCAACGATGAAGATGCCATTGACATGAATGGCGAGATAGAAGAGCCAATTGAAAATGCCAGTGATGAAGATGCCATTGACATGAATGGCGAGATAGAAGAGCCAATTGAAAATGCCAGTGATGAAGATGCCATTGACATGAATGGCGAGACAGAAGAGCCAATTGAAAATGCCAACGATGAAGATGCCATTGACATGAATGGCGAGACAGAAGAGCCAATTGAAAATGCCAACGATGAAGATGCCATTGACATGAATGGCGAGATAGAAGAGCCAATTGAAAATGTCAACGATGAAGATGCCATTGACATGAATGGCGAGACAGAAGAGCCAATTGAAAATGCCAGTGATGAAGATGCCATTGACATGAATGGCGAGATAGAAGAGCCAATTGAAAATGTCAACGATGAAGATGCCATTGACATGAATGGCGAGACAGAAGAGCCAATTGAAAATGTCAACGATGAAGATGCCATTGACATGAATGGCGAGACAGAAGAGCCAATTGAAAATGTCAACGATGAAGATGCCATTGACATGAATGGCGAGATAGAAGAGCCAATTGAAAATGTCAACGATGAAGATGCCATTGACATGAATGGCGAGATAGAAGAGCCAATTGAAAATGTCAGTGATGAAGATGCCATTGACATGAATGGCGAGATAGAAGAGCCAATTGAAAATGTCAGTGATGAAGATGCCATTGACATGAATGACGAGATAGAAGAGCCAATTGAAAATCTCAACGATGAAGATGCCATTGACATGAATGGCGAGACAGAAGAGCCAACTGAAAATCTCAACGATGAAGATGCCATTGACATGAATGGCGAGACAGAAGAGCCAATTGAAAATGTCAACGATGAAGATGCCATTGACATGAATGGCGAGACAGAAGAGCCAATTGAAAATGTCAACGATGAAGATGCCATTGACATGAATGGCGAGATAGAAGAGCCAATTGAAAATGTCAGTGATGAAGATGCCATTGGCATGAATGGCGAGACAGAAGAGCCAATTGAAAATGTCAGTGATGAAGATGCCATTGACATGAATGGCGAGATAGAAGAGCCAATTGAAAATGCCAGTGATGAAGATGCCATTGACATGAATGGCGAGATAGAAGAGCCAATTGAAAATGCCAGTGATGAAGATGCCATTGGCATGAATGGCGAGACAGAAGAGCCAATTGAAAATGTCAGTGATGAAGATGCCATTGACATGAATGGCGAGATAGAAGAGCCAATTGAAAATGCCAGTGATGAAGATGCCATTGACATGAATGGCGAGATAGAAGAGCCAATTGAAAATGTCAGTGATGAAGATGCCATTGACATGAATGGCGAGATAGAAGAGCCAATTGAAAATGCCAGTGATGAAGATGCCATTGACATGAATGGCGAGATAGAAGAGCCAATTGAAAATGTCAGTGATGAAGATGCCATTGGCATGAATGACGAGATAGAAGAGCCAATTGAAAATGTCAGTGATGAAGATGCCATTGGCATGAATGACGAGATAGAAGAGCCAACTGAAAATGTCAACGATGAAGATGCCATTGGCATGAATGACGAGATGGAAAACACAGCCGAAGATGTTACAGACGAATGAACCAGTGCCTGTTCGGGCAAGATTTCTCACAAAAGCCTGTGACAGGCCTTAGACCCGGGCCTTGAGTTCGCTGTCTGGACTTGCATTTCTTACATTTCTTACATTACTTAAAACCTTTCTATCTATGAGTAAATCGTCCTGAAGGTAATATTTGAATCACAGAGTTTTACATTCAGAGTTACATGCCAGAGCGCGCGTCCCCCATCCCGCTGCCTCGTGCCGGGGGTGTCAGCCGCCCCCGCATCGGCCGTGGCTGTGCCCAGCTCGTCCCAAACCGACGACTTCACTCACCTCGCTCTCGCCCGGTTTCCTGACCACGCCATTCATTATCTAAAAAAAGATGAGACCGCCATCGTCTTTCTGGGAAAATTCTTGCATCACACTAGCATGAATTTGAAACAATACTATGAAACCAAATGTACGAAAGTGAGAGATAAATAGAATGGCGCATAAACATTTTCCTGCACCTCTTTCCCTTCAGCTCCTCATACTCGGCTGTTTTTCCTCCATGCAGGAATATTAGCGGCTGATAAATAGATACAAATAATTAAGTAGAAGGTTAAATAGCTACATATAGATAGACAGATTGCAAGGGAGATAAATAGTTCGATAGAAAGATATTGGAAAGAAAGGAATAGAGAAAACAAAAAAACGATAGAAGTGTTTAGGTAGATATATAGAAGATGGAATAGAGAACTAAACATATCAAGGGACACAATGACAAGCAGACAGATAGACAGTTAGATAGAAAAGTATAGAAAAAAAAAGAAATAGAAATCAGTACTTGACCTGACATTTCATATGCACCCATTGCCTTCTTGCCATCTATAGTCTTCCCAATATAAAGGTGGGGTGAGAAAGATAAAGGAAAAGAAAGACCAGAGAGATAAAGGAAGGAAAGGAGAGAGCGAAAAGAGGAAAGAAGGAGGAGGTTGGCGTGGGAGGAAAGAGTGGAGAGAAAGTAAAAACAGAGGGGTGGAGGGAGGAAAGAAGGGACGAGAGAGACACATAAGAGAAAGAGGAGGAAGCAGGGACAGAGAACAAAAAGGTGGATAGACGTAATAGACATAATAGACGGGTGGAGAGACGGAGTGTACGAGAAAGCGAATGAAAGGGAGAACAGAGAGCCAGAGAAGAAAGTGGAGAAATAAGAGAAAGGAACAATATATGAAGGACAAGGACAGATGTTGGAGATAAGAATGTAGATAGAATAACAAGAACAGAATGAGGAGGAGAAGGAGGAGGAGGAGAAGGGAAAGGCGAAGATGTGTCAGCCAGGGCGTGTAGGAGCTAATAAAATGTGGCGGTTTATGCGGTTGTGGGTGACAGTTTAAAGGTCATTACGATATTTTGGCCCTTGGGTACATCTGGCTACACTCTTTTCATGACACACAAAAAAGTAAAATAAATGGAATACAGTAAAATAAAATAGTAGAAAATAAAATAAATAAATGATTAAGTAAGATTGAAGGAAATATACATCTGGCTACGTTCTTTTCATGACGCACACACAAAAAAAGTAAAATAAATGGAATAAAATAAAGTAAAATAATAGAAAATAAAATAAATAAATGAATAAGTAAGATTAAAGGAAACAAACTTCTTTCATTGCAATTCCTCCTCTCTCTCTCTCTCTCTCTCTCTCCTTCCTCCATCCGTCTCTCCTTTCCTCCTTTAAGTATAAAAAAAAAAAAAAAAAAAACTAGGAGGGGAAATTATATGATTTTCTTCCTGCTCACCGATGCGTATCACACCAAAACATACCCCGCTTTATATAACAAGAAAAACACGTCGATTTGAATAATAAAAATGAATTAATACATTTTTTCTTCTTGTGGCGCTGGGCGGAGGCGAATGTTAATAAGGAGATCTAAAAACAGTGATATGGAGGTGTATTGTTTCGGCCACATAAATAAAAGCAACATTGATTTGTATAATAATAATAGATTCGATGCTTTCTCGTGCACTGGCGGCGGGATATGTTGAAATAAGACCTTGATTGGGACACAACACGGACTTAATGCTGCTTTCTCCCTTCCCCAAAACAGCCCAGCGTCTCTTTCACAATGACTCTGGAGAGGAAAATAATACTGCGAGTGGGTCTTCCCTATTCATAAACTACAGCTCTCCTTCCTCATGTTTTATCTTTTAATTCCAACAGCGCTTCACTTGATCGGGACAGTCTTAATCCTGCTTTCTCCCTTACCCCAAAAAGCCCACCATCTCTTTCACAATTGTCGTGCCGTTCATGGGCACTCTTTTTAATTAATTATGTAGGTTCATTATACCTCAAAGTAGAATTAATTATTGATCATTTAAACCACAGAGTAAAATTAGTAGTTTATTCACCCAGTCTTATAAGGCACCATTATTGCACACAGGATCATCACCTGTCCTAGTAATATAGGTAACACAACTTTAAGAAAGTTACTTGAGGTAATTATTGTTTAGGGATTCTGATGGTGAACTAAGGGTCATAGGACAGGGTCCACTTATTAGAGGTTAGCTTACATCACTAATTACACTTGTAAATACCATGAACACAGGTTAACATTAACACCTTAACCTAGCATGCACACATGGCAATAAGTAGCACCAACATAATTGTTTCCGCCCACACGGGGAAACACAGACTCCACCATTCCACACCTTAATTAAGTCCTAACTAAACTAGTGAGTGTTTGCGCTTATCCATTGTTACCCCTGAGAACAACACACACACCACCCTTTTGGCCTTCTCCTTTCCTTCCTCTCTTCACACACCCTGCCACAGGCAATCCCCCACAACGCAGCTTCAAAAGTGTTTACTGCTGCATGTTGGCCTTGGTCTGGACGACGCCCAGCTTCCCATCTGTCAGGCTTGCCTTTGGCGCACCTGAAAGGGGCGATGTCGCTCGTGAGAATCCAGTCTCAGTTATAGTATTATAGCCAAAGTGAGTTGAAGACCGTGAACAGTTCTTTCCTCACCTGAAAGGGGCGATGTCGCTCGTGAGAATCCAGTCTCAGTTATAGTATTATAGCCAAAGTGAGTTGAAGACCGTGAACAGTTCTTTCCTCACCTGAAAGGGGCGATGTCGCTCTTGAGAATGAGCTCGCTCCCACAACCTAGTGCGAGGAAGGGGCGTTAGTCTCGGCCCCAAAATGCCTTGGTGTGACGTCACGGAGTGACAAACTGACCGCAGGTTAGGCCTGCTTGAGACCTGAGATTTCCTTGGTAGGCCTCCAATATCAATATAAGGTCTCTGGTATTTTATTTCCATTATAAATATTTACCGTTCTCCCGCAATAATTAAAAGAAGGCAGATTGACCACTTTTGGCAACGATACCCTGTTTTGACCCCTGACACCTCTGAATTTTGTTGACACTACAGATTGTAGGGGAGATATGGGAGCACAACAGGCCTCTTTGTTTCAACACCCATCTCTTCCCTCTCGCTCTCTCTCTCTCTCTCTCTCTCTCTCTCTCTCTCTCTCTCTCTCTCTCTCTCTCATACTTCTCTCTGTTTTTCCTCTCTCTCTCTGTACTCTCTCTCTCTCTCTCTCTCTCTCTCTCTCTCTCTCTCTCATGAGAAACCCACATACATATATAACTGGTTGCGCAAACACCCCAGGTTAACTCTATTTACATGGGGAAAAATACCATTACAATTGTAGTACATTTCGGGCCATTACACGACCTTCCCCTTCGATTTGGTATTTTTTCCCATAAGTAAATCTAGAACATAGCCATAAGGAATAATACTAAATACAGGAGATTGGTGACACACCTACCATGGGAGTACAAGGCTAGCAACAACTGCAATATGACATAGTATTCAATATTCATATCATCTAGGGTAGGCAGGTAAACACACAAGATGTGGAAACTTCCACAAACAGAAGTCATTAACAACATCTGCTCCTACAGGGTGTACTCCAAATACTGCCTCCGCCCACTGCGTGAGAACAGTTTCTGTGCCTAGACAAGGCTAAAAGCGTCCCTTACGGACCTTACTACTCCCCTCCTCGACTTGAGCTGCCAGTCCCAGTATCCCTCTTGGGTAACAGGTTGGATGAGCGTCCGCAACAGGGACAAACTCGCCTCTCTCAGCGACAGGAAACGGGACCAAGGGGTCCTGTTTAGCAAGCAACATCCGCCCCAAAAAAATCCAGAAAAGAAACAGAATCGTTCAACCCCCAGACATACTTTCTAATCACACAACTCATCCGTTTCCGCAGCAGGAAATGCACCCATAGGTATATAACCGAGAGCCTGCTTGACGCCTCATGAAGAGATACTACCAGGTCCTGCACACGGGGATCTGTCATACGTGCCTACTAGCATCCACGCCGGCACAACTTAAAACCTGAGCTCAAGTGAGGTGTTCCCCCTCTGCTAAATATCCACATTATACTGCATCCCTTCCCAACCAATCACAAATCATCCCCCAAGAATAGACACCAGCCACACCAAGCTGGAATGTGTAATACCAGCAGAAAGGTAAGAGAGAGGTGGAGCTTAACCCATCCTGCCTAGGTGTCCCCCAATTAACAACCCCTCCCCCTCAACATATCCGGCTAACACCTTGTACAACCCAAAATCCTAAAAAAAACATACATTGTAGTACCATTGTAAAAATCCTGAGCTAATACAGATACAAGCTTATGAACTATGGACACAACATTCCTCCACATATCGCCTTGGTGGTCGACGCACTCGGGGCGGTAAAGGTTCAGGTTCAGTTTCTTCAGGGATTATTACCTCTCTAGGAGCGGTGATCCACTCCTCACTACCACAATAAGGTTTCACCTTCTCTGCAGCCCTTTGCAGTATTCGTCCATCAAAAACATTCTCCAGTACATAAGCAGAACCATCCCTGATCACTTCAACCACTCGGTAAGGGCCCAACCATTTCAGATTAAGTTTCTTACAAGTACCAGGTAGGCTACCCTCACTTTTCACCCACACCAGAGAACGTACACCGACCTTTTGGTTTCTGCGCCCACGGTTAGCTACTGCCTGAAACTTCCTTGCCATTTTCTGGTGTGTCTCCCTGAGGATAGCATGAGCTTCTGCTATACCCTCCTCTGTACCTTCAATTTCTGGGAGACAAACACCCACCTGACGTGGCGGACGACGCGAGAAGAAGGCAAAGTACGGCTGCTCACCCGTAGTGGTGTGTAGCTACTGCCCTGTTCAGTACCTTCTGGCATGCTGGGAGCAACCTTGGCCACCGAAGAGGGTGTCCTTGACATAGGGTGGCCAACACAGACTTGAGCGTTCGGTGGTAGCGCTCGCTGATGCTGTTTCCTTGGGGATGGTATGGGGTGGTGTGGCACAGGGTGATATGGTTAGTGCGGCAGAGGTTTTGGAAGGAGGCCGAACTGAACTCGCCACCATTATCCACCAGGACAGCCTTAGGAGCTCCAAAGTCTGCAACATAACTCGAGAAAGCTTCACATACTCCCTCTGTGGCCTTAGTCTTCAGGGGAAACAATTTAGTGTACCTACTGTAGTGATCTAATACAGTCAATACATACCTAAAGCCTTGTGTACCTGCTACCATATCAACTACATCCATACTGACTCTTTCAAGAGGCTTATCTACTGCTGGCATTTCTTGCCACTGCTGCTGTAAGCCTGCAGAATGTTTCAGTTGTTGACAAGTGGAACAGGTTTTAACATAATTACATACATCAGTCTTCATATTACACCAGAAAAATAGAGACCCTGCAGTGGTGAGGGTTTTCTTTTGACCTAAGTGACCTGACTGGACATGTGCATGATGGAGTGCACTCTGCTTTAAGGACTCGGGGACAACAAGACAAAATTGTTCACTGCCGTCCTTCCTGGTCACTGTATAGTATAAGATATTATCCCACAAAGAGAACTGGTTCAGGGTGCAACGAGGAAACCTTTTGTGTGGAATTCTACCACCCTCAAGGTACTCAGTCATTTCCTTCCATTTATCTTCCTCTAACTGCAGTGCCCTCATTTCCTCCTTGCTCTTACCCAACCATATTGGTTCTTGAGGCCTCTGTATCATCCTTACTGGTCGTGAAAGGCTATCAGCAACATGATTATCCTTGCCCTGAACATAGTGCACTATATAGTTATATTCCCTCATCTCCAGGATCCAACGGTTCATTTGGGGGGACTTAGTCTTTTTCTTAAATATACTAGTGAGGGGCTGGTGGTCTGTAAAGATGGTAAACTTTGCTCCCCATAGGTAATGATGGAAGTTCCTACATGTTAGGACCACTGCTAGTGCCTCTTTATCTGTAGCTGAATACCTAACCTCTGTTGGCTTCAGCTTCTTTGAGAAGTACGCTATAGCCTTGTTTGTCCCGTCAGGCTGCACTTGACTTAGTACACCGCCCACATGTGTTTTACTGGCATCAGTTGTTACAACGAATGGCTGAGAGATGTCTGCTCTTACTAGGATTGGTGCTTGTGTAAGGCACTGTTTCAATTTCTCAAAAGCTTCCTGACACTTCTCGGTCCACACAAATGCTACATTATTTTTAGTAAGGTTGGTGAGAGGAGTTGCAATTTTGGCAAATCTGGGAATATGTTTCCTATAGAAGCCACACATTCCAAGGAAACGGCGGACTTCTTTCACCTTGGTTGGGGCTTTCATGTCTCTTATTGCCTCTACATTTGACGGATCAGGCTGACATCCCTCTTCAGACACAATGTGACCTAAGAATTTCACTTGCCTCTGACCAAAGGCACATTTACTAAGATTCAGTTTGACTCCACTCTGGGTGAAACACTTGAAAAGGGTGTCCAGCCTCTTAACTAGAGTGTCAAAATCAGGAGCCCATAGAATAACATCATCCAAATAGTTCCTTATCCAGCCTTGTTTAATAAGGGGAGACAATATTGTGGCCATCTGACGGGAAAATATAGCCGGACTGCAATTTAAGCCGAAAGGCAACCTTTTGAACCTGTACAAAGACACACCGTCACTGAAGGTGGTAACGTCTCTGCTCTCCTCGTCCAGCATCACCTGGAAGTAAGCATCTTTCAGGTCTAATGTGGCATAGTACTTGTTTCCTGATGCAGTTTCCACCAACTCTTCCAGTCTGGGGAGAGGATAAATGTCAGTGGTGAGGTGGCTGTTCACTTCTCTATAATCAAGACACATGCGTTTACTGCCATCTGGCTTGGTAACAAGGACAATAGGGCTTAGCCAAGCTGCCGTTGAAGGTTCTATAATGTCCCTAGCTTCCATATCTTGCAGGAGATCTGCTATTATCTCTTTTGCCTTTTCCGGGTAACGGTAGGCTGGTTTCCTAACAGGCGTTGGATCACTAATACCAATGTTAACTGGGGGAGATTGAATGCATCCCAACTCATTTTTGTCCAATATGAATGTTAGGTGATGTTCCTGGATCACCTCTGCCAGAAGTTGCTGTTGCTCTTTTGATAAATGATTCCAATCTTGCTTTTCTAACAAAGCCCTAAGTTTGTCACGCCTGTCCCCACTCCTACGCGGCTGATCTGAATGTGGGAGTAAATCGTTGTGGATGACTGTGGTGGATTTCACGTTACTGCTGTCTGGGGTTACTTGTTCATATGTCCCCAAAAGTGTCCCAACTTGGAGTACTCTGTTACTTCTACCCTTGTTCTCTATAAGGCATATTATCTTATTCTCCTCATTAACTGTGCTAATGTAAGGGTAATTCAGATTACTAATACCATGATGAGGGTAAACCATGATGGTCTTCCCTTTTTCAGCCTTCACCTCTAATGGGTACAAGTGGGACTGATAAGGAGGAATGACAAGCCTTTCCCTCACTCTGAGCTGGTTAGGTGTTTTAACCCTTTGATTTTCCTTTGAAACAAGGCTCTGTACTCTTTCCACCTTGCCTGGTTTCTTTGTTACTCTGGACACAGGATAGGTGGCATTTCCCCACAGCATAAGGCGGTTTGACTGATTCCAGGTGAGGCTGGCCTGTCCTAAAACGTCACAGAACAACAAAACATCTGAATCCAAGTAGCTGTCTGGCACTACTGGGAACCACTGTTTATAAATTTTTTCTTCTCCAACCGCTATCTCGAGCCAGGCCATTCCCACAATACATAGAGGGGTGCCAGTCACTCCAGCTAGGTTTGGTGTTTCTTTCCTGGTACTGATCTCCCCACCTTGTCTCTCTACTGCTGATTTCTTTACCAGCGTGTGGCCACTGCCTGTGTCAACTAAAGCCTGCACGATTCTCCCATTTACTGCGATGGATATTATTGGGGAAGTATTTCTTATGGATCCTAGTCAGTGTGAGTTAGATTGGGGCTTCTTCCCTGGACAATTTGGGTGCCCGCGTCTACAGTACTTTCGTAGACAATCAAAACAATGTCCTGGTGGTGGGCTGCGTGTACATTCACGCTGGTCATGGGAGTTACTGCGGCAGTAGGAGCAATACCGCTGTCTTCCCGGGGTGAGGCGCTCAAGCTTCTTTGAGAGTGAATCAAGTTGGTTTTTAAGCTCCTGGAGCTCACTCTTTGACTCAGATTTCGGGTTAGTGGCTTCTGAGGCAGGTTGCTCCTTCTCAACTCTACCTATTGTAGGGACATGCTTTGCAATTATGAGCTGTCTCTCGTGCTCCACTCGGGCAACAAACTTATTGAGGGGGTAACTCTCATCCAAAAAGCCTTCTACCCTTCCCTATGCCTCGGCTGGCAATCCACTCCACAATTTCCTTTTTATGGCCTTTCTTTGTTAGGGAGGGGGTCACTGGGGAACTTACTTTCAATAACAGCATATTTGTACATTAGAGTATTCATAAACCCTTGTGGGTTGAGAGCCCAGTCATACTGATGGCTCTCAAAATGCTGCCAGGCCCTATCAAGAGTCACCTCAGCAGCAAACTGGGTTTGTAGGAACTGTTTCAGATCCTCCCAAGACTGGCAACTATTTTTCCCCTGCTGATTATGAATGAGCATGGCAAGGTCTGAACTAACTCTTGTTTTAGCCACCTTCATTCTATCCCCATCCTCGGTGGTACATTGTTCGACAAGGTCAAAGAAGAGACTGAGTTTCCCTGCAGCCTCTAAATCGTCCAGTTCATGTAACTGCAGGATGGGTATGTCCCTGTGCTTAGTATAAATAGTTTTGGGTGGAGGTGAGGTTCCTACTTCTGTCTTGACAAGGGTCTCATTACCTAGTTGGCTGAGAATGTCCCCCTGTGCAATAATAATATCCCCCAGCTCTTTCAACTTGTTCTCAAACTCTACCATCCTCACTTCTGGCTCTTGGGGTCCTCCTGTTGCCCCTGAGGACTCAAGTTTTACTTTGTCTCCAGGCATGTTGACAATTTAATTTCACTTCTCCTGACACTAATTCTCAACAAGTGAAGCCCGTCCCGAGCCTGTTGTTCACACCATCAAAGTAAATTATCCCACCCCTGCCACCATTTTGTCATGCCGTTCATGGGCACTCTTTTTAATTAATTCCGTAGGTTCATTATACCTCAAAGTAGAATTAATTATTGATCATTTAAACCACAGAGTAAAATTAGTACGTAGTTTATTCACCCAGTCTTATAAGGCACCATTATCGCACACAGGATCATCACCTGTCCTAGTAATATAGGTAACACAACTTTAAGAAAGTTACTTGAGGTAATTATTGTTTAGGGATTCTGATGGTGAACTAAGGGTCATAGGACAGGGTCCACTTATTAGAGGTTAGCTTACATCACTAATTACACTTGTAAATACCATGAACACAGGTTAACATTAACACCTTAACCTAGCATGCACACATGGCAATAAGTAGCACCAACATAATTGTTTCCGCCCACACGGGGAAACACAGACTCCACCATTCCACACCTTAATTAAGTCCTAACTAAACTAGTGAGTGTTTGCGCTTATCCATTGTTACCCCTGAGAACAACACACACACCACCCTTTTGGCCTTCTCCTTTCCTTCCTCTCTTCACACACCCTGCCACAGGCAATCCCCCACAACGCAGCTTCAAAAGTGTTTACTGCTGCATGTTGGCCTTGGTCTGGACGACGCCCAGCTCCCCATCCCATGTCAGGCTTGCCTTTGGCGCACCTGAAAGGGGCGATGTCGCTCTTGAGAATCCCGGTCTCAGTTATAGTATTATAGCCAAAGTGAGTTGAAGACCGTGAACAGTTCTTCCCTCACCTGAAAGGGGCGATGTCGCTCTTGAGAATGAGCTCGCTCCCACAACCTAGTGCGAGGAAGGGGCGTTAGTCTCGGCCCCAAAATGCCTTGGTGTCACGTCACGGAGTGACAAACTGACCGCAGGTTAGGCCTGCTTGAGACCTGAGATTTCCTTGGTAGGCCTCCAATATCAATATAAGGTCTCTGGTATTTTATTTCCATTATAAATATTTACCGTTCTCCCGCAATAATTAAAAGAAGGCAGATTGACCACTTTTGGCAACGATACCCTGTTTTGACCCCTGACACCTCTGAATTTTGTTGACACTACAGATTGTAGGGGAGATATGGGAGCACAACAGGCCTCTTTGTTTCAACACCCATCTCTTCCCTCTCGCTCTCTCTCTCTCTCCCTTCTCTCTCAAACTTCTTTCTCTCTCCTCTCATACTTTTCATGTTTTTCCTCCTTCTCTTGTGTACTTCCTTTTTTCCTTCTTTCCTCTCTCTCTCTCTCTCTCTCTCTCTCTCTCTCTCTCTCTCTCTCTCTCTCTCTCTCTCTCTCTCTCTCTCTCTCTCTCTCTCTCTCTCTCTCTCTCTCTCTCTCTCTCTCTCTCTCTCTCTCTCTCATGAGAAACCCACATACATATATAACTGGTTGCGCAAACATCCCAGGTTAACTATATTTACATGGGTAAAAATACCATTACAATTGTAGTACATTTCGGGCCATTACACAATGACTGGAGAGGAAACTAATATACTGCATTTCAACGAGTGGGTCTTCCCTTTTTCATCATAAACCACAGCTCTCCTTCCACTTAGATTATAGTTTCATCTTCACTTGATCAGGACACATTTTTAAGGCTTTCTCCCGACACCCCAAAAGCCCAGCATCTCTTTCACAACGGTTCTGGAGAGCAAAACAACTCTGCATTTATATGAGTTGGTCCTTGAAACAGAAAAAAAATGTACTTATTGAGATTTATCTTTAATTCAGTTAGATATCACTTTACTTGAGCGAGACACACTTAATACTGCTTTCTCCCTCACCCCCAAAAGTTCAGCATCTCTTCACAACGACTCTGAAAAGCAAAACATGAATGCATATATACGAATTTGCTTTTTCTTCCTCATAAACCACAGCTCTCCTTCAACTTAGGCTCCTAAACAAAAAGAAATGCATGTATTAGGTTTTCTCGCCTCAAAAACCACGTCACTTCTTTCGAAACGCTTCTCAAAACACGAAAAAAAACCTCAGCATTTTCTATAATCCGGTCTGCTCTCGCGCCCGGCTGGCAGGAAATGTTTAATAAGACTGCGATGCCGTGTTTGGCCGCGGCGTTACCCGGCCCGAGTGCTTGACCCTCTGGCTGCCCGGGGGTCGTTGGCCAGCCTCCTCCCTCGGCCCCGGGGTCAGCGGGTCTCATATAAGGCCACGCGTCGCCTTATGAGTGAGCTGCCCGCGAACACAGACCCGCCGATGGACGCCCGACAAGCAGGGACCAGACACACGCCCTCCTTAGCGGCGATCCGGGCCAAGCATTAGACTTTTCTCTCCTAATTTACTACAGCGTTAAATCGGAACCCAGGGGCGGAGGGTCCTGAGCTGCTTGCATGGCGGGGCGGGGCGCACACACACACACACACACACACTCACATCGGCCAAACTAAGCAGCTGCGGGAGTGACACGTAATCCCCTGAACTAATATGCAGATTTATTGATCTTGGTCTCGGGAAGGAAGATATGAGAGCCAGTTAATAGACAGAAAGCAAGTGTCGCATAACAAGGGGATTGGGATGAGGGGAAGCTAGTTAGGGGGCCTTGGGGGGTCGGGGAGAGCTGCTGGAGGTGTGGGTCAGGGTGGGTCAGGGTGCTGGGTGTTGTACAGGGCGGGGTGGGGTGCATATTCTGAATCTCTGAAATGGTATGTGGTCCCTGAGTAAAAATGTTCGGCTGTAGCTTCGAAACTAACCACGGGTTGTTCTGGAATATACTCTCATTGTGATTCGCATTCAAAATTAACCTAAATGACTCCCAACCTAACCTAACCTAACGCAAGCTTCCCTGTTCAAGAGTACCGCCACATACCAGTAGAGAGATAGGGAGAACGCGCTCTGGCTAGGTTAGGGAGGCTCACCGGGTATCTGGCTGAGGGACAAGGCTGAGGCAGGGCGAGGTACAGCCAGACGCGTTGCACAATGTTCCCACACACTGACCTCAATATACGACGGCGAAAACGAGTGTAAACAAGCTCTTAAAATACCTGGAGACGAGTTATGTTTTTCAGCGAGAGAATAAATAAAAGCTGGTACTCTTAACCCCAAAATATATTACACCCACGAACATTGTAGACTTTTCCTCGCACTTTTCAGCATCACCTTTAAGATTACGGTGATTAAGCATTTATTTAAACGTGTCTTTATTACTCATTTCAGAAGCATATTGGGAGACGAGTCATGTTTTTCACCGAGAGGATCAATAAAAGCTTGTACTCTTAACCCCAAAATATATTACAGCCACGAGCATTGTAGACTTTTACTCGCACTTTTCAGCAGGACTTTTAAGATTACGGTGATTAAACATTTATTTAAACGAATCTTTAATACCCATTTCGGAGGCATATTGGGAGAAGAGTTATGTTTTTCACCGAGCGAATATATAAAAGCTTGTACTCTTAACCCCAAAATATATTACCGCCACGAACAATGAAGACTTTTCCTCGCAATTTTCAAGAAGACTTTATGATTGCAGTGATTAAGCATTTATTTAAACGTATCTTTATTACTCATTTCAGAAGCATCCACGCAATATGACTTGACCGAGCACTGAGTACACACAATCATCACTGTTTGGAGATATCATGTGCTCGATTATCATTACCATTCACAGTATTAAAAAGGAAAAGACTTGCAATTATTATCATTTCCTCCTGCGATTGTGTTCCTTCCTCGCCCTCCCTTTATCAGCGAATGTTTGCACCATCACCATCAGTTAGTATCATGCGTCGAGTGGCTGCTGGAAAGTATTGGAGAAGGTAAACACAATCCCGAACACTCGATATTGTGTTGACATTAGACACTCCCACGATGAGTATATATAACTATCACTGTTTAGAGCTTGCGTGTGTTAACAGTTAATTTTTATCTCCTGTTATACTAGACTTACAAAGATGCGCCCACGAGGAGTATATCTGATTATCATTATTGAAATCTTGCATGTGTTAACAACTATTTTTCATCTTCTAGTCATTTGAATCTACTGTGTAAGATGATTAAGCGTACTAGACTTGCCAAGACACGCCCACGCTGAGTGTATCTATTCATCACTGTATATAGATATGTTAACCACTAAATTTCATCTCCTAGTAACATGCATCTACGTACTATGTCAAGTGATGCAATATACCCTACTCGCAGAGACTCGCCCACACTGACTATATCTAATTATCTTCGCTGAGAGGCGTGTGCGTACAGTTAAATTTCATCAAGTATTTTGCAACCAATGTGTAAGGCGATACAGTACACTTGACTTTCAGAGACACGCCCACGCTGGGTATAATTTAATTTTCGTTTTTAGGATATCATTTGTTTACAAGTAATTATCCTCTCTTAGTGTTTTGCGTCTGCAGGGTGAGGTGTTGTAGTATAGCTGTTTCTCTTCTATTCTTGTTCTGTTTTTCTTCCTTTTCTTGTTTTCTTCTACTAATTTTCTTGTTTTCCTTGTTTTCTTAGTCTTCTTGTTCTTATTCTTATTCTTCTTGGTCTAGTTTTTTTCTTGTTTTTCTTCTCCGTGTTCCTGTTCTTCCAGTTCTCGCTCTTGCTCATCTTGTTCTTTCTATTGTTCTCCTCTTATTGTTCCTTGCTAAGACGCGCCCACACTTGAGTTTATCTAATCATTGTTGGAGATACCATTTGTTTGCAACTAACTCTCATCCAGTATTTAGTATCTTCTGTGTCAGGGGATGTAGAATAGTTGGCTTGCAAAGACAGACGCGCCTAGACTAAGCATATCCTATTATCATTTTTAGATATATCATGTGTTAGGTCATTTTCGTCTCTTAGTATTTTGCATCTACGGGATAAACTGTGGCAGTAGAGTTAACTTGCCCAGAACGCACGCCCTTACTTACGTATTCCTAATCATTTCTAGAGATATTATTTGTTAACAACTAATTATCATCTAGTGTTTTGATTCTATTGTGTAAAGAGATGTAGTATAGTCGACTTTTTATTCTATTTTTTTTTTCATTCTGCTTATGGTGCAAAGACCTGCAAGGACAGACACACCCACACTGAGCACTCCTAATCATCGTTCCTGGAGATATCATTTGCTTAAGACTAATTATCATCTCAGTATTATGCGTCTACAGGACAAGGTGATGCAGTAGAGACGACTTCGTAACAAACGCCCTCACTAAGTACTCCTAATTACCACTCTTTATAAATACCGTGTTCCTCCTGCTAATGACCATCCTCTGGTATCTAATAATTTCTAGGGATATCACTTGCTTGCAACTAATTTTATCATCTCTTAGAATTATGCGTCTACAGAGGAGAGTATCAAGACATCTCTCCACCCTTATTTGACCTCTCTTTAGGCCTCTCGTTCTTGTTTTCCTTTCCCGGAGCTGCATGTGCGAGCTTTTCTGTTGCTGTATTTGTATTTTTGTCCTTGACCTGCCTCCCTTGCTGTACAAAAAGTGATATAGCATAGTTGACGCGCCCTACAGCTAATTCCTCCTGATTATCACTGTTTACAAGTACCGCGTCCTTCCTCCCTAACGATCGTCCTGTAGTATCTTCCATCCGTTGAGTGCAAGACGTATTGTTGCTCCAAGCGGGCGGGGGAGATGCACGAGTCGCTACATGCGGGTTGTGTTGACATGGGACGCGCCCTCGCTGAGCACATCTAATTATCATGGTTTAGACGCAGTGGTTCTCAAACTTTCTGACATTGTTACCCCTGACAGCGCAGAGGTAGAGGACAATTACCCCTAGCCCCCATTCCTGTTCATTTACAATTATTTTACATGAAATTATAGGAAAGGAAAATATAATATTTAATTATTTACTCATTTTAATGCATTTTTTTATTAGAAAATCAGTATTTAATACAGAATAAGAAATTTAGGCATTATTTCCTTTGATAAGAGATAAAATTAAAGCGTTTTTACTTTAAATTTATAGCTAATTGGAATGAAACCTTTTTTTTGGTGATTAAGATAAATATAATAAATTTTATTGCTACATTAATCAGAAAAAATAATGGAATCCTAGTTTTTAATAGATTTTAATATATTTTATAACTAAGTTGTAAAAAATGTAACTTCCTTAATAAATGAAAAGTTGAGAGATACATGTTTGACAAAAAAATAAAATATTTTTCTTTTGTGAAAAAAAATATTAATGCATTATTTCATTCTCAACTGAGAAAATAAAAACATTATTGTTGTGTTATTAATGGGAAACATGGGATTGTTTTCTCTTTACTAATCTATCAATGCAAGGGTCTGTAGAGGACAGTGCACATCTCCTCCTAGAGTTCTTGATGGATATCAATGAAACTTCACACATTTTGTCAATTTGGGGTATGTGAGTGTCGTGGGCTATAAAGTTTTTTGATACCTCAATATTAAAGGGGGTTTACGGAGTGGGGAATTGACCCCCCCAAAAATTGAGAAAGGGAAAAAATTATCGTATTCTAATGAAATTTCTTACATAATGCTTTACTAACCGGAGGGAACATATGGGCGAAATTTCATTAGAATACGAATATTTTAAAGGGGGTTTACGCCCCCCCCAAAAAAATTATATGCATTCGCAGGATTGGGTATGCAGTTTTGTTAAAAAAAACTGCACTTCTACTTTATTATTATTTATCAATTTACTGAATTTTACTCTAAAGTATTTTTAATTTTAGAAATACCTCATTACCCCTCAGAAACGGCTTCATTACCCCCATGGGGGTAATTACCCCCAGTTTGAGAACCACTGGTTTAGAGGGACTGTGTTTGTGGGGGGGAGGGGAGGAGGGACTGTGTTTGTGGGGGGGAGGGGAGGGTTGAATGTGTGTGTATGTGGTGGGGGATAGGGGGTGAATGTTTGTGTGTGGGGGAGGGGGGGTGGATGTGTGTGCGGTGGGGGGAATGTGTGTGTGGAAGGGGAGGAGCTAAATGTGTGTGTGTGTGTGTGTGTGTGTGTGTGTGTGTGTGTGTGTGTGTGTGTGTTTTATGTCTACGTGCATTTGTGTCCCTACCTTTCTGTCTACCTGTCTGTCTGTATGTATATATGAATGTGTATGTATGTTTATAGGTATGTATGTGTGTATGTGTGGACGTATGTATGTAAGTGTCGAGGGTATGGCGCCAGTGCGTAGTCAGGCCGGTGCATCACGTCCCTCTCGCCCTCTCCGCGGCTAAGTTGTTGGTCCAATCACGCGGCGAATTAAAGCCTCGAGTGATAATCAGAGGCAATGCTTTGTTTGGCCGCCCCGACCCGCCGCTGCTACAGACCTCAAGGCTCCGGTCCGCTGATGCACGTACTATCCTCCCTCCCTACCTACCTGTCTTATCCACCCACCTCGCAGTATTGAAAAGGATTACCACGGATGAAGAGGAGAATAGAGAGAACAATTGAAAGTAAGAGGAAAAATAGAGAAAAAAATATTAGACGAGACTAAAGAGTATGTTGTGAACTGCGAGGAAGTGAAGGAGACCATATGAAAAGAAGAGAAAAGGAGATTAATTACGGTTGTTTCGGATTACCACGGCTGAAGAGGAGAATAGAGAACAATAAAAGAAGGAGAAAAGAATATAAGAAAAATATATTAGACGAGATGAAGAAGAACAGGTGGTGAACTGTGGAGAGAAAGTGACGGAGATGATATGAAAAGAAGAGCAAAGGGGATTAATCATAGTTATTTTCGTCCCTCTTAAAAATCGCTTCCAGTTCTCACTCTTCCTCGACCTATGAAAGCAGAAAAATGACGTGATTTCTAAAGGTTTCCATCTCTATATAAATTCTTCTTGTGATCGCGTCCCTTCCTCGCCCTCCCGTATCAACGAACGCTCACACTAATAGAGGATCAAGACTTGCGATCATTATATTTTTCGTGGGTTAAAAATGTACTTTAGATTCCAACCGCGTTCCTTCCTTCACTACCCTCCTCCCTCCTCCCCCCCTCCCTAATGTATGCTCTCTCATCTCTCTCTCTCTCTCTCTCTCTCTCTCTCTCTCTCTCTCTCTCTCTCTCTCTCTCTCTCTCTCTCTCTCTCTCTCTCTCTCTCTCTCTCTCTCTCTCTCTCTCTCTCTCTCTCTCGACATCCTTAGTTCATATATTTCGAACAGAGAGAGAGAGAGAGAGAGAGAGAGAGAGAGTCACCCAGTCAGTTAGTCAATCAGTCAGCCATTCAGCCAGTTAATCAGTCAATCAACCACTCACTCACTCACTCACTCACTCACTCATAGAAGGAAGGAAGGAACGAAAGCGACTCTGCCCTGAACGTGGGACGGAAATATGATAGTCTTCAAACTCTCGCTATTTTATTTCCTCACTCGCCCGCTGCCTCCAGACCCTTACTCGTCGCGGGGAAGGAAGGGAAGGAGGAATGGGGGGAGAGGGAGGGGGAGGGAGAGAGGGAGGGGAAGAGAACAAGGCCGGGTCGAGTTACGAGCATGCAAACACGACAAAAAGAAACCCAAGAAAAAAAAAAGAGAGGTAGACAAACACACAAACATTAGAATAAATTGAAGCCCACCGAGAGACGAGACACCTGGCGAGACGAGGGACGAGAGGGCGAGGATGTGCAAGAATAGATTGAAGGGAGGGAGAGATGAAATTAATAGGAGCAAGAGGAGGAGGAGAGAGAGATAGCAAGGATGTGCAAGAATAGAATGAAGGGAGGGAGAGATGAAATTAATAGGAGCAAGAGGAGGAGGAAGAAGTGACGAGGTAGCAAGTATGTTGAAGAATGGAGGAAAGAAAGAGCATAAATTAATGAGAACAAGAAGAGAGGAAGAGACGAGAGAGTAATGACGTTGAAGAATTAAATGAAGGGAGAGAAAGATAAATTAATAGGAACAAGAGAAGAAGGAAGAAGTGACGAGGTAGCAAGTATGTTGAAGAATGGAGGAAAGAAAGAGCATAAATTAATGAGAACAAGAAGAGAGGAAGAGACGAGAGAGTAATGACGTTGAAGAACTGAATGAAGGGAAAGAAGAGATTAATAGAAGCAAGAAGAGGAGGAGATGGAGGAGGAGGAAAAGGAGGACGAGGAAGAAGATACTGGAAAGAGAGAAAGAATGCAGAACAAAACATAAGGAAGTGAAGTATAAAAAGGAAAAGCGATGTAAAGTAGAACAAGAGCAGCAAGAGGAAAAAAACAACAAGAAAAAGAAGAACAGAAAGAAAGAATCGCAAGTAGAAGAACAAGAACCGGAGGAACAAGAACAACAACAAAAAGAATAGAAATATAATGCAGTGAGTTATCAAGAACAAGAACAACAAAAACAAGAAGAGCAAGAGCAAGAATAACAACAACAAGAGCGAGATGAAAAGCGCAACAGCCTGCATCGGGTCGTCGTCTCTGGCCCAGCACGCCGCCGCCTCCGCCCCTGACCCCAAACTGTTTAATTGCGGCCGCGTCCTGATGCGAAGCCGCCCATCAATTACCATCACGACTCATTAGGCTGAAAATCGGCTTCTCGTGCGTCATAAAAGAGTTTCACGACGTCCTGCTCCTCCTCCTCCTCCTCCTCCTCCTCCTCCCTCATGTCTTTGTCCTCCACCTGTTCGCTGTTCAATCTTCTTTTTATTTTTGTTTGTTTTTGTTTGACTTTTTCTTGTTCCTGTTCTTCCTCCTCCCTAGTATTTCTTTGACTCCTTTTTTCCTTCCCTTTATTTTCTTCCTCTCTTTTTTCCTTTTTCACTCTCCATTTTCATCCTCCCTTTCCATTCTCTTTTTCTCCCCGTCCTTTCCTCTCCCTATTCTCCTTTCTTATGGTTGTCATTCACTCTGCCTTCATCTCCTCTTCCCTTGTTCCTGTTCTTTCCTTCCTTCTTCCCCTTCTTCCTTCTGCTCGTTGCTTCCTACCTTATCTCCTCTTCCCTTGTTCCTGTTCTTTCCTTCCTTCTTCCCTTTCTTCCTTCTGCTCGTTGCTTCCTACCTTATCTCCTCTTCCCTTGTTCCTGTTCTTTCCTTCCTTCTTCCCCTTCTTCCTTCTGCTCGTTGCTTCCTACCTTATCTCCTCTTCCCTTGTTCCTGTTCTTTCCTTCCTTCTTCCCCTTCTTCCCTCTGCTCGTTGCTTCCTACCTTATCTCCTCTTCCCTTGTTCCGTTCTTCCCTCCCTTTCCTTTCTCCATTCTTCTCTCCTCCCATTTGTTGCTCCCTACCTTCATCTTCCTATTTCTTTGTTCCGTTCTCATCTCCTTTCGCTTCCCTGCCTTTCTTTTCCCCTTTTCCCCTCTCCATTCTTTCTTCTTGTCCTACTTGTTACTTCCTCTCCCTTGTCCCGTATCACCCCCTTCTCTCCCTCCATCTCTACCCCTCCTCCGCCTCCTCCTCCTCCGCTCCTCTACTCGACTCCAACCTTCAGCAAGAAACACCCGTGCCAGATTTACGTCGAGGCATCAAGGTGTCTCATCAGGGCTCGCGCAACTGTTCCATTGATTTTATATTTGCTCGCCTCAGTCAATATCGTCCGCTATTAGGGTTCAATTGGACGATGTTTCCTCGAGTAATTTCCTTTATGGTGACGTTTAGCGAGCGTGTTGGTGGCTAAATTACCGGGCGTTAGTTCCCTTAAGATTGTATTTGTTTGGTTTCGAGATTTAGGTCTGTGGGTTTTGTGTGTATCTCTCTCTCTTGGGTTCTGTAGCGTCGAGGTTTGATTGGGTGACGGCTTGGTGGTGATTTATGGTTTACCTTTGAAGATTTAGCGTCGTGGGTTTGTGAGTCTTTGTCTATCTCTCTTTTGCTCGTGATTTAGGTTCCGTAGCGTCGAGGTGTGATTGGGTGATGGTTCGGTGGTGATTTCTGGTTTGCCTTTGAAGATGTTGCGTTGTGGGTTATTGGGTTTTTCTCTTGCTCGTGATTTGGCTTCTGTAGCGTCGAGGTTTGAGTAGGAGATGGCTCGCTGTGGATTTCTGGCTTGCTTAAAAGAACCGTGTAGTGTGCATTGATATTCTGGGTTGAGAAGTAGATGATAGCGATTTCTTGTCTTATTTGTTTTTAACCACTTTATCATATGAAGCACTACAGATTTTCTCTGATTGGTACCTAGTGTTTTCTATTTAAAAAGGAATGCTAATATATGTGCGGTAGTATATATGCCCGGTCATTGGTATTATTTTCGATTTCTTAAACTATTCAAACGCATAAAGCAGTTTCGGTTATCTTTAAATTATCAACATTTACTTTCATTTTGGTGTCTAAAACCATGAAGTGTAATATATAAAGGAGTAAATAAAGTGTTAGCTTTGCGCAAGTGGGAAAGAAATTTAACATAGATATTGTTATATACAGACCGCACAGTAAGTATATTGGAGTGGAAGAATTCACACATATTTTACATAACCTACTATCTCATGATCTTTTTAAAAATAACAACACTGTCCTACTTGGGGATTTTAACATTAATCTCCTAGAACATTCTTCCCATCAACCAACTAACCACTGTTTGAATTCTATGAAGACTTTGAATTATTTCCCGCACATTTCTCGTCCTAATAGATTTCCAGATAATCCTAACCTAGGTCAACCCTCACTCCTCGACCGCATTTGGATTAACTTCACTCCACCTTCTACCTCTGGAATAATCCACTGCCAATTATCTGACCACCTCCCCATATTCCTACATATTGCAGTAATCTCTGATCTTTGCACAAAGCATAGAATAGTCTATCGACACTATAATAGACATCAACATAACCTGTTTACCACTAGTTTATCTGCAAACAATTGGAATGTTACACTTAATTCTAGTGACATAAATGTAAACTTCAACAATTTTATGGAACCATTAAATTAATTATATAACAAGCACTTCCCTAAAGTAGTTAAATTTGTAACTGCCAAACGATTTATAACCCATGGTTAACATCAGGAATACTTAACTCGATAAAATACATAAGTAAATTATTTAAGATGTACAAATTAGAAACTGTCAATCACAACGCTTACAAATTATACCGCAACCATCTTACACGATTAATTAATTAGAGGAGCTAAATATAATTACTACATTAGAATTTTCAGTAACTTTAGAAACAATACCAAGAAAATATGGCAAACTATCAATGAATTAGCAGGTCGACATAAACCAAAAACAATGATAACAACATTATCTCATAAAGATTCTACACTTACTAAGCCAGAAGAAATTGCTGAAGCTCTTAATGAAGATTTCTGTGAAATTGCAGCCAGGCTCAATGATGCACTGCCTTCTGCTTCTAGAAATGCCACAGATTTCCTCCACGGAAATTACCAAAACTCAATGGTTATCCTGCCAGTCACTTCTGCTGACGTGATGAATGTTATCAAGACTCTCAAAAGTAAAAACTCAAATGTTAATGAAATCTCGGCCCACATAACTAAACATAATATTGAGGAAATTACTTACCCCATTGCATTGCTCTTTAATCAATTAATATCCACTGGCAAATTTCCCTCTGATTTGAAAACTGCAAATATCACGCCAGTGCACAAATCTGGCCCCAGTAGTGTGCCCAACAATTGCCGCCCCATTTCCACCCTCTCTCCCTTCTCTAAAATAGTTGAATTATTAATGAAAAATAAATTAGTTGCATATCTTGATAGCAAGAAAATCTTGGGTAGATGCCAGTACGGCACTTATGGTGCCCTCAGTATGTTTTCTTCTCTTCTGTATTCTTCCCTTAACATTAGACAATCAGTCTTATCCATCTTTGTTGACTTCTCAAAGGCTTTTGATACCGTTAACCACATGATTCTACTCGACAAATTATATTTCTATGGTATACGAGGACCTCTGCACTCCTGGTTTCAAGACTACCTAACAAACAGATCCCGGTGCACAATATATGATGGCCATAAGTCTTCCACTCGAAATATTTCTACTGGTGTCCCACAAGGGAGTGTTTTAGGCCTATTTTGTTCCTTATATATATTAACGACATCACTAATATCTTCACCTCTGCCAACACCATCCTCTTTGGAGATGACATGACTTTGAATTTCACTGACTCTAATATTGAAACATTATTCCCACAAGCTAACCAAGACCTCAACAAATTATATAATTGGTGTTTAAGCAACCGACTCACAATTAATATTAATAAAACCTTTTATATGTTCTTTTCTTACAAAGTAAATGTTTACTTGCCAGACCTTAAAATCAATAATAACCTTATTAGTAGATCAACTAGTTTTAAGTTTTTGGGAGTTATGTTTAATGAAAACCTTAACTTCAAATCCCATTTAAATAA